>NC_083601.1:42761266-43061444 GCF_029168945.1 Cannabis sativa
GC
This sequence comes from Cannabis sativa, assembly GCF_029168945.1. Lineage (NCBI taxonomy): Eukaryota > Viridiplantae > Streptophyta > Magnoliopsida > Rosales > Cannabaceae > Cannabis > Cannabis sativa. The sequence continues at coordinate 42,761,269 of NC_083601.1, forward strand.
TTTTGTAAGCTTTGCTGTTCACAAAATGTGTAATTCTATCATTGATCTCCCAATAATAGTGTTGTGCCAACTTGTTCTTCAGTTTTCGACTTAATATGAGAGCACTATAAACCACATATTTCAAGAACTATTTCATGGTTCAACTTCTCCATACTAGTTTTAGCATAACAAATGAACATGTTTAGTTTTATTTGTGTCCTCAAAATTTGTACTACGAAACAATTCATAATAAATTACAATGTCCATTAACATTTAAAAGGCACCCACTCGTGAAAGTTTGAAAGTTGGTTGTGTCCACAAAAGTCATTCTATTCAAAATTTAAAACTGACAATAGAATGAAAATGACAGAAGATATCAAAAAAGAAATTTCTGATAACTTTAAATGGTATTTATGGTACGGTAGGTTTTCTATTTTTGTTCTTTCTTTGGAAAACAGTATACTATTTAATTTGACAACAAAGGGTACCTCTATGAACTCAATTACAAGTTAACAAACTCAGCCATCAAATTAATCCTCCATGAGCCTCAAGCATTCAAGTCTGGAAAGTAACCCCGCACCCATTCCTCAATAGTCAATATCAATATCCCGTTGAAAACTTCATAACCTCCAAAATCGGGATAAGGCAGCTTGTTCACCAGAGCTTGTTTTTAACCCAGAAGAGGAGGAACACTACTCCAAGAACAATGGCAACTGGGGCCCACTTCCGAATTAAAGCCTAAAAGAGCAGTAGATGAAAAAAATCTACAATGTTAATGGGAAATCCAAATGCATCTGATAGGTAATTAAATTGAATCAGAGGATAGAACTGACCTGTCGATTAAGATCCCTCGCCTTATCAGCATATATGCGTGATTCAGATGTTAATCGACTGGACATTTGGCTAACCTCTGCAAAATTGAATTTGAGAGAGATCTAATCAGTTCATATTGTACAAAAACAATTTTTCATGGAGTAGAAAGGGAAGATGCATAATGTAGTGAGCAAGGGAACTGCATTAGTGTATTGCAAAACATTAAGAAAATGCTACTTATATGAACAATATCGTATTATAGTGCATGTGTTTAATATAACTTGATGCATATTAATGACATGATTATGAAGTTATCGAAAAATCTTACGGTCCAACTTTTCACCGACGCCAAGGACTTCCTGGACGTTTCGAGTCATTATTTGGTGGACTTCATAGAGCTCATCATTCAACTTTGAAATATTCCGTTGAGTATGAGTGTCCTGGTACAATTTCTTTGTTTTCTGTATGAATGTATCTATAAACACATAAAAAATGATAACTTAGACACAGTAAGACCACTGTAGATTAAGGAAGAGAAGGAAAAACATCAATAACAAAAACACACCAAACTTAATGAAGGCGTATGGTCTGGCCGCAGTTTCAATTTGCCCCACCCTGTTAACACGCTCAAATTCATTCTTCAAGTCTTCAAGGTATTGATAAGCAAGTTTCTTTGGGTAGGCACGGTCGCACATTGTCAAGTAACAGACACGTCCTTCTGTTATATAGCTAAGAAACTAGGTTAAGGTAACATTGAGAATTGGCTGCAGTCAAAATTGGAATACACGTAAACAAGTTATGGAGAAAGTTACAAATGAAAGTCCACAGGAAAGCTTGCAAAGTGAGCTCATGTGCATGGGAATATCTAAAATCAACACACACAGTAGTCATAGAGCATGGCTGAAATACATCTTTACTGGTGTAGATCGAACCAAAATCAATTACTAAAGTTTCAACTAGAATGAGTTGATGCAAATGCAAGCAAGACTGTCATAAGTTCTAGAATAAATTTAGGAAGAACCGACATCTGCTGCATGCATAACCCAATCAAACAAATTTTCCTAGAAAGTAATCTGTAGGATAATCCAATGAATCAGAACCAAATTTTTCTATAACAAGAAAAATAAGAAAAGAATGCAAGAAGCAAATATGGGGGAAACAGAGACACAACACACAAGGATACTGGAAAATGTAAGGTCCAGTTTCAACTGACATCCTTGACGGCTCATTGTGACCTCTTGAGAGGTTTTTGAACAATGCTTTGACTTGCTGTTTGTAGAATTCAACATCTGTTATATCACGGCCATCATCGAGCCCCTCTGCTAGTGGAAGACCATCAGTAACTCGGGCAATCATCGTTAGCTTTACCATCTTGAGTACCCAAATACCTTGCTCTAGTACTTAAACTGCAATAGGTCAACAGTTACATAAGATCAAACTTATGTAGTAGTACTAATGTAGAATAGATAGAGCAAAGAGAAAACAACAAAGAGAACAGATCTAGAGAAAGAAAGAAAATAAGAATATAATTTCTAGGGAGAGAAGGAACACAGTAGAGTTTAAATCCAAGAATTTAAAACTACTAAAATTATTAATTCATTATTCAAAAACTAAATGAAATTTAATAAATATATTATCTAATGATTAATCCATATATTTACGCTTAGCATTAGCATCAAATACACACTATAGCACAAATTATCAGAACTGCGAAGTACAAACTAAACAACAATATTCAAGAAAACTTATCACGATTCACGAGCCTAGGCCATGGTAGAATTTGAGTAAATAACTCATGTGGGGATATTTATTCAAATTAATGATCCTCCAACCTAATCCTCAGTATAGCTATCAAGATTACACTGTACTGTACTACTCTGACATCAACTCCATTATAATTTCAACTGTTCGCAATTAACAGCATTTTTGTACAATCAAATTTGTTTGTAAAAGAAGAAAAGGAAAAAAAAAAAGTTTGTTTGTAAAGAAAGAAAAAAAAAAGAGAAAATTCTTTGTTAAAAGATACTATTAATCGTCCTTGACTAAGGGTCCACCTAAATCGAGTCTATCCTCTGGAGAACCGAGCTCGTCGGAAAGAGTCCTCCTCTGACGTATCTGAAGTGAATTTTCGAGTTGAGGAAAGTCTACTACTCACCGCGTCGTCCCTCTCAACGGCGACTAGAATAGCCAATGTGGCTTCGCCACGGCATGATAGTCTCAACCGCACTTCTCTACAGCCGGAATATTGCCGAACGGCAACTTCGAATAGCCATACGAGGCCAATGTTGGCGGGTTCTAGTCGGCGACACAGCGCGTGACAGCGAGCGGAGCTTCAGTGGAGCTTGCTAAAAAGTCCCTCTCTTTTATAATAATTAATCTAGACCCCCAATGCATAATTGCAGAAATAGCCATCACAAAACATAGCAAAGATGGTAGAAGAAATTGGATTATAGCCTCGCCAAAACACTTCGCTTATTTACAAGTTGGCTTGGCAAGCAAGTTGTAATGATTTGAGTCCAAACCCAATCTATGATTTTCCATTTCACCATCTGAGAAAATGCAAACTAAATATGTATTCCCTTCTTCTTTGTGTACAGTAAAGCAGATTTTCTCACGCCGTTAAGATCCAATTCTCATAATAAGACTTTCATAAAATTCAATGATCTATTAGAATAAGGCATCCAAGATCAAGCAAAAACGAACCCAAGAATAGAAAAAAAAAAATGACCCACGAAAAGTATCCAAAAAAAAATACGAAACAAATGATCAATTTAACATGTAATTCTCATTTTCCTTATAATTAAAGAACAAAAAAAAAGTATTATGTTAACAAGATATACCTGGGTATGGCATTGATTTGAGGGAGAAATAGAAGGAGGACGATGATAATAATTTTGATTCTGCGCAACAAAAGAAGAAGAAGTAAAAAATAATTTGAGGGTTTTTTTTTTTTTTATGAGACCAAGTGAGACAATAAATGCAAAGCCGCAGGCTGCGATCTCTTATGTCCAGTTATACGCGTCAATAGTCAATCATATTTCCAAAGGTACAACACACCGATGCATCAACTCATTTTTTCTACTAAATAATAAATAAAAAATAAATCCACACCTCATATCTAATTTTTTTTTCTACAGAAAATACAGTAGTAATTACAATTTTTGCAAAATATATTTTACTTCGGGAATTACTCATAAATTATTTTTAATTTTTTTTTCTTGAATTTCTAAAGTGATTGTACCACTAATTGCAATAGGATTTTTATACGATTTTTTGTTACAATTTAAGTTGCAGCACTTGTTGCAATAAAAATTTCTATGTAGAATTTCGTAAAAAAATAATAAAAAAAAACTGTTTTGAGGAATAAAAATGAAAAAACTCGTTTTATTTTTTTTAGAAGTATTATTTTTATTTTTAATCGTTGGATGAAAAAATAATTTTCAAAATATTTGGACATCGATACAAAAAAATTGTAAATAAATTATAAATTATTTTAAAAGCTATATAACAATTAACAAACAAGTCCATAAAAAAAATCTACATTTGTTTTATAAGGCGGTTGAGACAGAGATTTACAATAGCACACCTCAACTCAACTTGTCCGTACCACTCAAACAACCTCCTTCCTCAAGTTGTCTCTCTTTTGCAATGGTACCGTCAAAATTCGATTTTAGCAAGGGAAATTTGAAATTATATGCATATTAGGGATTAAAATTGGTATCCTAATCTAAAACTATACATAATTTGTAAAATGGGATAACTTTTACTTAAACCCATTTTTACCCCCCTCATTTCTAAACTGACTCTCTCTCTCTCTCTCTCTCTCTCTAGCGTTTGAAATTGGACCACCACGATTCCCCACTCGAACGAAGAACCCACCGAACCCACCACCCCACGGAGGGAACCCATCCACTTCGGTTTTTTAATTTTTTTTTTCTTATTGATTATGGTGAAAATGTTGTTAGTTGATAGATTTAGGTTGGATATGTGCATTCTTGATTAGATCTAGGGTTAGATGGAGTAGATCTAGGGTCTGTGATCTTTCTGGGCAAGAAAATTCGATTTTCTAGTTTGATATGAGCTTGAAGATGAAGGCCCGATGCATGGCCCGATGGTCCGATGCATGGCCCGATGTAGGGCCCGATGGTCTGATGCCATTTTGGATTTTTAAAATTTTTTTTTCTATTTATAGGACTGGCCCGATGGGCCCGATGTAGGGCCCGATGGTTGGCCCGATGGTCAGATGCCCATTTTGGATTTTTAAAATTTTTTTTTCTATTTATAGGATTGGTCCGATGGGCCCGATGTAGGGCCCGATGGTCGGCCCGATGGTCAGATGCCCACTTAATTTTTTTAATTTTTTTTCATTTTATAGGACTGGCCCGATGGGCCCGATGGTCAGATGACTGGCCCGATGGGCCCGATGTAGGGCCCGATGCCCACTTTAATTTTTTTTTTTAATTTTTTTTTTGTTTATAACAAAGAGAGAAGAAGAGAGTGGGGAGGCGGTAATGTAAATGGGGGTATTTTAGGGATATTCTAAAATGTGTCATATCCTACAAATATTAAATGTTATGTGTTTTAAAAAAAAATATTAAGTATATGTAAGTATAGAAAATCAAATTTCCCTTTAGCAATCATGCATTTGAATGATCTCATCAACCACAATTTCACATGAACGGAAACAAAGTAACTAAAGTGAGAACATTTTGTATATTTCTGTACGTAAAATTACTGTTGTTGAAATTACAAATTGGGAAATATTAAAATTGAGAGAGGAAGAAACCCATGATGTACTGTCACAAGATATCTAAAAGAATATGCTGCAATTTTGAATGGCCATATAAAACAACAATATAATACTGATCTAGAACACTTGTGACAAACTAAAGTACAATACTACTCTCTCAACTCTATTATTTTAATCATCGATTTCTGGCAATGCTACTCTCCAAAAATTCCATGAGTTTAAGTCTTCCTGCACATACATACATACCTTCAATCAAACTTGGGATTGTCACCAAAAAAAAAAAACAAAATAGAATAATGGCTTTGCTTACCTGCTCTATCAATGAAGTTGGAGGAAACATGTTATTTAGAGTGTGTACAGAAGTGTATGGCTTCACATCAATCCTATGACTAATGGCTATGTCACCCTGCCAAGTTCATAGTTCATACCCCAATAAGGAACCATATTCTATTATCACCATCCATATCAAAACAAAAGTATAATACTCCTCTAAATACAAACTAAATTACAAATTACTCTTTAAACTCAACTCTATGAGACTGACTTTAGTCATCAATTTCTGGCAGTGGTACTCTCCAAAAATTCCATGAGTTGAAGTCTTCCTGCATACACATACATTCAAATCAAACTTGAGATTGTTACCACTGTCTTTCTCTTCTTAAATAATGGCATTGCTTACCTGCTCGCTTACCTGTTCTATCAATGAAGTTGGAGGAAACATGTCATTCACAAGAGTGTGTAAAGAAGTGTATGACTTCACATCAATCCTATGACTAATGGCTACCTCACCCTGCCGAGTTCACAGTTCATAAACCAATTAGGAATCATCCCATTACCACTACCATTACCAACTCTTTTATGCAACAATACAATAGAATAATACCTTAGGATTGATAATAAATATTTTCCCTTTTGGAATCCCAATCTTCCTGTAACTCAGTTCATCTGTGTCTCTGTTTCCAAAACCCGCATAAAATGGATTGTAATCATTAGGGAACAGCTTCTTAATATCCTAAACATAGAAAAAGAATATTGTGTCAGAAGAAGCCTGTCGAAATGCGTTTAAATTTGAAATTAGTTACAGGCTTTTTGTTAACTTTAACCTCTAGACATGCAATCTTGAATTCATGAGGTGCTCTTCTTATTACTGCAATGAAGAAAATAATATGAGAAATAAACTAATCAATCCAAGCATACTCAACAATGAACATCTACAATGGCTGTCCTAATAATTATCAGCAAGATCATCTCACCTTCGCGGTACAACGAAGGAAATAATCCATCTGGTGAGATCACAACAGGTCCATTTGGTAGAGTGCTTCCATCCTATATGCAAAGAAATTAAGAAGATAACTTTAACTTAGCTCATTCAGTTCTAGAATTAACTGCAATCACAAGACTCCAAACCAATATTAGAAAGTGCAAAACCACCTATTATACTAAGAGAACTTTAAGAATCTGATACTAAAAACCTATGCCAAAACAGTGCCACATTATGCAAGCAATGCCTGACCAAGTAAAGAACAATCATACCAGAAAAAAAAAATCAAACATGGTACCTGTTTAAGGTTAAGTAAAAAGCTTCTAGTTAGATACGCCTGAACAATAGCTCGTGCACTGAGAAATAGTAGCTGGTATCCATTTTCCTGTTGTAAAAGTCAGAATAATATTAAATCAAGTTCAGTAGGGACAACAGAGGTTCAATAACTTTTCTTGCGTAAGTACCCAAGGAAATCCATTCCTACACAAAAATAAATTACAAATCTACAAATGATCAACAAAAATATATACTTTTTAAAAAGGCAGTAATTCTTTTATTACAATAAAAAGGTTGCAAAGCTATGAGAAACAGAATGTACTGAAGTATTTGAACTGTGAAAAAATTGTTCTTGTTGACCAGCACTAAAACTACATCTATAATACCAAGAACTTCATTGCATTTTAGTTACATATTCAAAAACATTTATAAAACAATCACCCCATTTATAGTTCATTATACTGAAATTTGAGATCTTGGATGATCTTAAAGAGCTAAGGAGAATACCTTAATTGCAGAGAAAAGCTTAGCCACCCCAGATTGTGTCCAATCTTTCCCAACCAAAGGCATGAATTGACCTAAAACATCTGACCTGGAGAAAAAAGTCACCAGTGAAGTGAATGAGAGACTAAGACTGAATTTATTACAACATTGCCTACATGTTACACAATCTGCATTAATACTATGTTGTGACTTAAGTAGTTTTCATAAGCATGTCCGACTGTAAAATTAGAAAGAGAAACGAAAGTTGTAAACAGAAATTGATGATTTCTGGTATCTATTTACTTGTAAGCATGTCTTACTTTGTTATTGTACCATCAACATCAGAAATTACAATTCGTGCATTCCACTTCCATAAATAAATGTGTGCGTCAACCTATAACACATGAACAGAAAATCTTAACAGCTAAATACTAGAAACTGAATTAAGATGGAGCAACATAAAGATAAATAAAACTCAAACCTGTTGTCTTCCAAGAACCCGAGTAGAGAAACTAAATGTCACAATATTTTGACCTTCTTTCAGGTTCAAAGATGCTATCTGCTCATTAGTGGGAATATTTGTCCTCACAAATTGTTTGCGAGGAGATTCATGGAAGGTTTGGGATGTCGGAGTACTTGGGGTCGTTTCTGCTTGTGAGCTGTGTAAAACAGATTCAGAATCAACAAATTCTTCCTCGTTTGACGAAGTACTGTTGGTGTGCTCAAGTGTTTTGACCCTTCTAAATGGAATAGGCCATAGGCGCCACCTGCGTCCAGAGGGAGTGGATGTCAATCCAGAACCATTCCCAGCCTTTCGTGTGTTGTCCTGTTCCACAGGAATTGCGTCCTTGAGATCAATAGGCAAGTCCATACCAAATGCAGCTACTCCAAGAGCTAAATGAGCAGCTTTTTCCCATGGAAAATACTGCCCTCTAAATCTAATGATCAGATTTCCATCCTTAATAATTGATGAGCCAGAACTTTTAAAATCCTCTGCCAAAATGCGATGTGCATCAAAAGCTTCAGCAGCCGCATCCAAGCCCATGCCTGCATTAAGTTTGTTCCCACAGAGCGAGATCTCGAACCCTGCAAATAATGACATGGATAAACAAAATGATTGCTTTAGAAATTTATATTTTTCCTTAAAAAGAGACAGGAAATTCTTTGAGAAACTTACTTGTACTGGACTGAATTTGTATCTCTGTAGAAGTTGTTTGAGGTTCCTCTTTGTCTGTAGGTCTCTCTGGTGTAATGTCAATAGAGTCTATCCCAATAATTGACTGTTCATCCTTCAACTCTGAATTTTTAGTAACAGAATGAGGAGATAAACTCTCTTCATCTTCAGAATCATCAGCTGGTTCATCTTCTAGCTTTATATTCATACTTGTATCGTTGTTAAGTGGAAAAGAACTACATGAAAGAGATGACCCATCATCATTTCTGAATTCAGCAGTAACCTCTTCAGCGTCATTAGCAACTATAATAGTATGGTTAGACTGTGAAATATAAGCATCTGATGATGAACTTAAATCTTTAATATGTGCAGAAACATCTGATGATTCCGAATCATTTACTTGCAATGCATCTTCTAGATCACTACGCGCCAAAATAATTTTTTCTTCCATTTTAAAATTTTGAGTTTCAGTAGATAGAAAGGCATGTTCTTCCTCACCTTCACGTACTTCCAGCTGCTGCTGACAAAAAACACTTTCCTCATTGTTAACTATAGAGAGATTATCAGATGTATCATTTGGTTTAGGTGCATTCAGCTTACTAATATAATCCAGCCAAGAATTTTCGTCTGTACTGAACTCATCGTTGACATCACAAAACTCAGAACTTTCACCTGGGCCAAGATGAAACTGAGGGGTGCTTAATTGAACATTTTCAGTATCCTGTTCCAATGCCGTGATGGGGGCTGTTAATATATGACCATCCACACTTACCAATACAACTTCTGAATTTAAATTCTGGGATTTAACAATTTTGTCACCATCTAAACTCTCAAAACGGCTAGAACCATACTCTGAATCATCAAGAGAAGATTCATCATCTTGAAATTCATAAAACCTCCCATCTTCCCCCAAAGAATCACGCTCCTCTTGCAATTGAACTACAGCAGAATCAGACACACTATGCTCGAGTCTACGAATATTATTAACATGTTCATTTTCCTTGTTGTTCTTATCACCATTTATGCTACTACTCCCCTCATTAAATTCTTGATCATTCTTGGCGACCCCATTTAGCTCACTCCCTTTACCAACATCAATCTCCTTGATAAAATAGGCCTCACCAGAGTTATCAAGATACATATGAAAATTGGCATCAACCCCATTGACTGCTATACCAACAACCTTCTCAGTACCTTTAAGAACACCCTGAAATTTACCAAATCTAACATACCATGGTGTACTTCGAAAAGTTCCATCTTGCTGTCGAACAACAATGACATCAACAGCACCACCAAAAGGATGAAACGGTGTTGCAACAGAGTAAACACCACCAGCAATTAAGCTCCCAACTTTTCCTACGACATTCATTTGGTTTAGCTAAGAAATCCCTTTTTTTCAGAATCTCCCCAAAGAACAATCCAAGATTAAACAAAACTCAAAATCTGATCACAACTAATGTTCTCCCCCTTGATCATCACCGTCATTCTCCAGTGCCACCTATGTAACATAAAACAAAAACCTCAACTTAACAATCGCCAGAATCTGATTAAAAAAATTCTAATCATCAAAAAATAGAACAGAAGAATCAAAGAAGTCACGAAATTTCCTAAACCCAGTTTGAAAACAATCCAAGATAGTCATAAAGACTCGTACATTCAACACCAAATTCAAAAAAACAAACTTCGACAATATCAAAATACCCATTATCACAGTTTCTCAGCAACCAAACAAAGCACCAAACAATTTTCTTTCCCAAAAAAGACAACTTTAAAAGAGACGAAGAAAACACGCAAGAGTGAAAAATTATCTTGGAGTAAAAAAAACGACTAATTAAAGATAAATGGAGTAATCGGAGTCCAAACCCACTCTATAAATTTTCCATTTCACCTTCTGTTCTGTTCCGAAAAGACATCCAAGATCAAACAGAAACGACCCAACTCAAAAAATAAATAAACAATTGACCTGTGCGAGAGATACGAAATAAAGGAATAATTTTTAAACGAAGGTCCCATTTTTCTTATATATTCAAAGGGGATAGAGAGATAAATAAGAGATACCTGGAGCTGGGTATGGCAGAGGGAGAAAACAGAACGAGAATGGTAATGAAGATGATGATGATGATAGGAATTGAGATTGTGAGGAAACAAGAGGAAGAAAATACAGATTGAGGGTTATTTATAGTGAGACAATAAAATAAATGCAGGCCCAGGCTTCGATCTCTTGTCCAACTTGTATTTCCAAGGTCGAACACACATATGAATCTAACTCAATTTTATTTGCTGTTTTTTTTTTATTATTAAAAAAAAAAAAAAGACATTTCATGTTGAAATTTTTACACCAAAAATCTGTTTTGCACATTTTATTACTGTTTTACTCCTACACGCCTACATCAACATTTTTACTTACCATCTTTATTTTATTACAATAATACCACTTACACACCATTCTCATGCACAGACACATGTGTCATCCCCATCACACATCAATCAACTTCCACTCTCTTCTTTCTCTTTTTTTCTTTTCTATCACACATCAATCAACTTCCACTCTCTTCTTTCTCTTTTTTCCTTTTCTTTTCATTTGATTTTGGATTTTCTTTCAGTTTTTTTTTTGTTTGGAAGATCAATAACCTCCATTGTTGAAGCATAACTACTCATTATTCATCACGATTTTTTTCTCTCTCATTTTTTGTTCTTCCAAAAAATTTCAACTCTCACTCAACCCACGATTTCTCAAGTTTTTTTCCCTCTCAGTTTATTCTTGTTTCAAATTTCTTTATAAAATGGTCATCACTCGTTCATCCTCATCTCTTTCCCCAGTTCAGAAAAAAAAAATCGAAAATGGGCTTGAAATCTTTGGCTAACAAAACAAAGGGTAAACGTCCGATTGTTGAAGAGAAGAAATCGAAGCTCAATGTGGAGGAGCAAATGGTTGAAGAAATTTCTAGTGAAAAAGCTAGTGCCTCTGCCGAAGTTTGAACAGAGGTTGGTTTTCAGTTTCATTTTCGTTTCCCCCCATTTTAAACATTTTCTTGTATTTCCATTTCATCGTTTTGGTTTTTTCTGGTTTGTGATATTTTAGGTTTTTCATTTTAAAATTTCGTTTGGTTTTCTTTGGATTTTTAGGACTTTATTTTTGTTTAATCAATTTTATTTTGTTCTTGGGTTTGGCATTTTAGTTTGTTTCTTATTATTTTCGTTCCATTTTTGTTGTGTTTTATGTTCTGTTTGTGTTTCTAGTTTTTTTTAGATATTTTGAAACATTTGTTTTTGTTTTAGTGTCTCTAATCAGTGGGTTTTAGTTTTTTTTTTTTTTCTAGTTTTTTAATAGTTTAATATGTTTATGTATGATGTGTTTTGGGAATATTATTAGGTATAGTTGTTTGCTGTTCTTTTTTAGGTAACAATTCGATTTAGATGTTTGTAGTTTATATATAGTGAGATATATCTTATCGTTTGTTTTTAGTTTTTTTATAGTTTTATTATAGTTTGTATACTTGTTTATTTACAATTTATATTTGTTAATAAACTATAATAAAACTAAAATGAAACTATTAAGAAACGTTTAAATTTATTTCAGAAACTAACTATTTCTCAAAGTGTTTTCTCCTTTTCTTATTTCCAAAATAAATTCTTGCAAACAATTGAATTAAACTAATATAAAATAATGATAAATCAACTTGAAAAGCCACAACACTTAATTCAATTTAATATAGTTGCGTTTTATTTGAATCAGATCAATTGAATTAATAGTTGTATTTTTCTCGTTTTGGTTTCATTTTGGTTGTTGTTTTGAAACGAGCGCGTATTTTCATCTTTATGGTGAAGGCTTAGTGCATGTGGTATTTTTGTAAATATTACTGGTGGAACTGTATTTGTTTGGGCAGATAAAATTTTTGTAATTTTTTTTCCTTTTTTGTATTTTTTTGTTTTTTTCCCTTATAATCCATTTTTTTAATAATAATATATAATATTTTATAGTAATTGTTTTATTAATATTTATAAGATTTCTAATGATTTATAATTTTATATTACCGAAAATTATTTTGATAAATATTCCCTGTTTATAAAACACATAACAAAATAATTATTTTATATTTTCGACGTAATAAATTAATTAATATTGTAAATAATTATATTATATATCTTTATATCTATAAAAAAAAATTATAATTTATCTATAGGCCAAACGTAAGAACACAATAAAGAGAAAAAAAAAACACACACAAAAAAAAGTTCATATAAGTCATAAAAAAAAGTTAAATTATCCGCAAGAAAAATTAAACTGTTGTTTTTTTTTTTTTTGAAAATAACTGTTGTTAGTAATTAATAACTAAATTATTAATTATTAGAAAAAAACTTGTAAGACTAAATTGTTATGGTTTTCAAAATTTAATGACTCATCCAATAAAAAGAAAATTAAATACTTAATTACCAAAAAAAAACTTTTCAAGGACTGAATGAACTATGTAGAGAAACTATACCATGTATAACAAATTTGACATTATATTCTTTCCAAAAACATTAATACACGCAATGGCATAACTATATAGAAAAGCTATACCGTGCATTGTATAACAAATTTGACAAAAATTATCCAGCCTTCTATCCACAAGGATCTATTTTCTTTTTCCTTTTCTGTTGTAATAAAAAAAACCCAATTATTATTATGTTAATTTATTGAAAATGTGGGAATTATAATTTGTCAAATAATCAGTAGTAATATTATGTAAATTTACACTAAAAAGGGTTGGTTCATTTATATAGTTTAAAGTTATTTTTTTATTTATACGATAAAATTGGTATAAATTATAATTGTATGGTATTTTATTGTAAATACTTTAATGGCATTTCACACAGTAACTCAAATCGCAACACTCAATTTACAATTTACATCGTAATTCATGCAGCAATTCAAATTGTAACTTAACTCAGTTCGCAATCTACATTACCTTAGGAAACACCCCATGTTCAAAAGAAAAAGTAAAGTTAAAAAAATGTGTAATTTACCATAGAGTAATAAAATGTGCAAAACAGATTTTTGGTGTAAAAATTTCTAGAGTAATTCCCACGTAATAAAAGAATTTTTTGAAAATAAAAATTAAAATAATAATAATAAAAATTATTTCATATACTAATTTTTTTAATTTTTTTTTTTTTTTTTAAATTTACAGGTTAAGTTTCTAAAGTGGTTTCTCTGTTAATTTTTATGTGGATTGCTATATAATTTTTAGTTGCGATTTAAATTACTCTGATAATTACAATAGGGATTTCTAGGTAGAATTTGGTAAAAATATGAAAATAAAAATGTTAGTGTTAAAAAGAAAAAGACCCTAAAAATGAGGTATTAGGATGCATGTCAAATTTTCGTTTCATATGATATTTATTTTCTACCTTTTAGAAAGAATTTTCCTTTAGGATTCATTGAATAGTATTCACGCCCTCCCATTCAAAATAAATTTAATATTAAATCCACCATTCAAAGTTCAAACACTTCAAGAAATTTAAATTGATGGATGAACTTGTTAAGTTTTTTTTTTTTTTTGTCAGAATTTGTTAAGTTTTTCTGAATATTAGCTCCAAAAAGAAAAATACTTCAGAACTTTAACATTTAAGGTAAAAAATAGTTAGGAAAGAAAATATATGGAAAAATCTATATAATAGACTAAAAATTTGAAAAAAATTTACAAAAAATATATCAGCACAAAAAAAAAATTATTTTTACTTTTTGAATTTTTTTATTTACAAAAATATATTTTCAATAAAAATAATAAAGTATTTTTTTTTATTTGTTTTATAATCAGCAATTTTTTCCCCCGAATTTTGACATATACCAAATCATACCCCTGAATTTTTTTGGCTGATAAAAATTACCCCTGAACTATTGAGATTATTAGATTTAAGGAATTTTGTCTAATTTCATTCAATTTTACTGTTTCAGTGATTGTTTATGTACTAAAACATGCTCCCCAGACTTTAATATCTACCAAATGATGCCCCTCAAACTTTAATATGTACTAAATCATGCCCCTTAAACTTTCATCCATGTTAGAATTTTTTTACTAAAATTAGACAAAAGTCCTTAAATTTAACAATCTTAATAGTTCAGGGGAAATTTTTAACGGCCAAAAAAGTTCAGGAGACATAATTTTGTACATGTTAAAGTTCGGGGAGGAAAAATTGCTAATTAGCCTAGTTTATTTATACTTCTTATGAGATTTTTTTAGTTGTTTTATAGTTCATTTATAGTTGTCGTAGGGTTAGGTTATTTTTTAATTTATTTTTTTTACTTTTTACTGAACAAAGTGTATATTTATAATTTTAAAACTTTGTAATAATAATTTTGTAATTAAAAATTTTAAGCAAATTATAAATAAAACATAAAGTATTTTTGTTCTCAATATACTAGAATCTCGTGTATTTATATTTATTTTGATACTTTATTATATTAGAGGACAATTATGGAGGTTGTGTTTAGTCATTACAAACTTATGAATGCAATTTAAAATATATAAATAGTTAGGAGTTGGATTTGGACCCAACCGATTTAATCTTTGAGAAATGCTAAAGAGCACTATTTATAGTGCCTAGCATTTTATGAAGCGTTATATCGCTATTAGTACAATTCAATTTGGGTCCTATTTATTTTAACTGAATAAAAATTATACAAAACTGATAACTAATTATAAGATATCATTTTATAGAAGTGCTAGACATTTTGGTACTTCATAACAATGCTCTTATTTATTAAATGTTAGATTTTGTCAACTGATCTAATCCAATTAAATTGAGTCAACTGATCCCATCCGATCCAATCCATGCATTGGATTAAATCAATTCTAACTATTAGATGTAGTGACTCGTTTTCTATTAAATTGGAGTGGACCCATTTATTTATTTTTAGCCAATTTCACTAAAAAGAAAAATATATTTATACAAAATTTAATTTTCATAATAATAAAATACAAATATATAAAAAAAAAAATTAATAAATACATTTTAATTCGTTAAATTTTTTTTAAAAAAAAACATACAAAGAAATACATAAAAATAATAAATATTTATTTGTTTATATGTTTTTAAAATATATTTATTAATGTTATAAATATGTGATATTTTATATTTGAATTTTTTTATGTAATTGTGTAAGCATATATTAGAATTTAAAAACATATAAATTTAATTGGATGACAACTCGTTAATAATTGAATAGGTTTGGATATCGAATTTTATTAGATGAGTCGTAATTGATTAATCGGTTATAATTAGATTGGATGACTTTTTGCACACTCGGAGAGAGTAAAGTAATTACGAAAAACGGAAGCAATACTCATTAGTAGTAGTAGTTTCTTTACAAGGTGTGTGTAGTTAATGACACTTGGGTTTGAGTTGAGTATATAGTTCAAGAAAATGCATTGGCTTCAGTCTCAGCACGAACCAAGCTAGCATATGCCCCATTAACATGGGAAGCCATGAGTGTGTCATGGCTACCATACTCAGTCACCTTACCATTGGTCACCACTGCTATCATATTAGCTTCTCTAATGGTTGAAAGCCGATGAGCCACTACAATGGTGGTGGTTCGCTTGGAAAGTTTTCTCACTGCCTCTTGGACATGTTTTTCTGATTCTAAGTCCAATGCACTACTTGCTTCATCAAGTAGTAGTACCTTTGAATTTTTCAATATGGCCCTTGCTATGGCTATCCTTTGCTTTTGACCACCTGATAGTTGAGCACCACTCTCTCCAACCTTACATAAAAAGAACAATATTATCTCTTTCATATAATACAAGTCTTCTTTTATGCATTAAATATAATAAGAATGGAATTTAATTAGTAGTACCTGAGTTTCATAACCTTGAGGGAGGCCACTGATGAATTTGTGAATGTAAGCTTCCCTTGCAGCATTTTCAATCTCACCCCATGAAGCCCCTGGATTTCCAATTGCAATATTCTCTCTTATAGTTCCAGCAAACAAAGCAGGTTCTTGACTCACTAAAGATGTTTGCCTCCTTAACCATTTAACATCAATCTCTCTTATGTCCACACCCCCAATCATCACTTTTCCTTGGTTTGGATCATAAAACCTTTGTACCAACCATACTACTGTTGATTTTCCTGAACCACTTCCCCCCACCAATGCCACCATACTACCTCCTTTGACCTTTAAACAGAAGTCTCTCAACACAATCACATCAGGCCTAGATGGGTATGCAAAAGTTACCATTTTGAGCTCAATATCAAATGGTTTCGACTGATCAATCTTCTTACCCTTCTCTCTGTTACTTCCAATCAATGGCCTCCGGTTGGTGATACTTAAAACAGCTGGAATTGCTGTAGCAGCCATTGAAGTGTCTGGTGCGAGCCCAACAAGTTGTCCTACAGAAAATGAGCTCAGAACAAGAATGAGGAAAATCTTATAAACTACACCAAAGTTTGTTTCCTTTTCTTTTACAAGATATGCCCCAAACCAAAGAGTTATGGTATATGCTACATACATGGAGCCTTGAGATGCCCCAAGTATGAGGCCTAGAATCTGTGTCTTTCTAACAGATTTTTGTTTTGGTTCTGATAAAGCTAGATCAAATGACTTAATTAGTTGTTCCTGAGCTGAAAATGTTATGACAGTTCTTATATTTGAGACTGCTCCAGAAGCAATATTGCTAGCTTTTGCATATGCTTTGTTGTCGAGTCTTGGTCCAACATTTATGATCAAGTTTATGTAGTTTGCACCAAGGGTGAAGGGAGTGAGAACAGCAGCCAAAAGGGTTAGTTTCCATTCAAGATAAAAGCATACACCAAGGCCTACTGCAGCTGAACTCAATCCCATTAACAAGACTGAGAAACGATCTCCAAGGGCTGATCGAAAGCTTACACAATCAATGGAGAGCCTAGAGACAAGTACTCCGGTAGAATTCTCTTCAAAATCAAACCAACCAGGTTCTTGTTTCAATATTGATCTAAATAAGAGATCTCTAACTCTCACTGTGAGCTTTGTTCCAGCCCAACCACATAAACCTTGTTGTCCAGTCATGGAGATTATACACCCAAAACCAAGCCCAACAATTATCAAACAAAGATGCCCAACTTTTCTTTTAATCTTGTCTGGTTCATTAGCAAAGTAAACCTCAAGGGCTTGTCCCAGAGCTAATGGGAAAGCAGATAGAATTGCACCTGCATGCATACCTAAAATGAATCCTAAGATGAGTATTACAAGCTCTGGTCTTTGCAACTTCCATAAATCATTTAACTTATAGTTTCTTTGTTTTGGTTTTTGTTGTTGTTCTTCTTCTGCTTGAATTTCCTTTTGCATAGATTTGAAGTTCTTTGACACTGATACTTCGTACAAATACTTTGATCTTGATATGTCATGTACTGATTTGTCATAAGCAGGAAACTGCATAACCTTCGCGCTATCTTTTACTTCAACTGTATTTTTCGAGGCTGCTTCAGAAGCAAGCTTGATAAGGTTATAGTAGGCGCCAGCTTTTTCCATTAGCTGACGATGATTACCAATCTCAGCTACGGAGCCACGCTCAAGAACAGCAATGACATGAGAATTTTTCACAGTAGCTAGCCTATGAGCAATGACAATGGTTGTTCGGCCTAAAGAAATCTTGTCAATTGCCTGTTGGACTATAATCTCAGACTCGGGGTCTAGAGCGCTAGTAGGTTCATCCAACAGAAGAATTGTAGGGTCTTTAATCATGGCTCGAGCCAATGCAATGCGCTGCTTCTGACCACCCGAAAGTTGGGTTCCCCTGTCTCCAAGCTGCCACACAAAGTGAACATTTTGAGTAAAAAAAAACAACCTCACAATTGAGTATTGACATGGTTGTATCACTGAGAGCTTATGCATATTATTAGTGTGTCTTTGTAAGGACAAACATGCCTATGAGATCTATCATCAATGCATCAATGGTTTTGATATGACTAAAGCCTATGTTCTTAGCATTTCTCTTGATATTTTTGTCTAGGAATATTAGTAAACTATGTTATTGAAACCTGAGTGTCATAGCCTTGTGGAAGAGTAGAAATGAATTTGTGAGCATTGGAAGCTATACAAGCTGCAATGGCCTCTTTCTCTGTGCAATTCTCCTTTCCCATCATCACATTTTCTAGAATAGTAGTGGCAAAGAGAACAGGTTCCTGGCCCAGCATACCTATCTGACCTCTTAGCCACTTAACTTGCAGTGACCTTAAGTCATGACCATCCAGGGTGACTATACCTGCCCAATAAATTAAAAACAAGAGTAATTTCAGCTATGTATTGATTTGTTCCTTGTCTACAATAAAAGATTGTTGTATCAGAAAGACGAGTAATTACCCTTGTTGGGGTCATAGAACCTCTCAATTAGAGCAAAAAGGGTAGACTTGCCACCACCACTAGCGCCAACCAGCGCAAAGCTCTTCGAAGCAGGAATTACTAGAGTAAAGGAGTTGAGAATTTGAGCATCTGGACGAGAGGGGTATGCAAAGCTTACATCTTTAAACTCAATCCTTCCTCGGGATTTTTGGAGGATTCTTCCCACTGGGTTGTAGGGATCTATCTCGGGAACTCTGTCAATGACTTCAAAAACTCGGGCTGCAGCCACAGTACCTTGAGCAAATTGAGCAAAATATGACAATGACAATGCCAAGCCTCTGCAGTTCGCAACATCTTTCATTAACAATCACACTATTATACAACAATCAAAGATGGTTAATCTACAAATGGTGCATTAGCAATAATGAAGTTTTTATTACCTTCCTCCTAGATTAACACCAAAGAAGCAAGCAATGGCAGCACCTCCAGACAACTCTTTTCTGGCAACCAAAATAGAGCCATACCAAAAAGCCAATGCCCATGTTGAATATGTAACCAAATAGATAACTCCCACACCTGCACCCTTAGCAAATCCAATTTTTGCTCCAAATGGGATTGATTTGTTCAACAATTCAGAGTATTTTTCAGCCAAATGATCTTCTGCCACAAACGAGAATACAGTTCTGATTGAACTGATAGCTTGTTCTACTACACTACCGGCTTTTCTATATGAAACCTTAAACAAAAGAGAGCACAAAATATTAATTTATAATAATAAAGCTATTGAAAACAATATGTTGTTGTTATGATATTCGTTTCTTCCTTTTACCTCTTCTTTTGATGTTAGACCAACATAAACAGCCTTGTAAGCAATACCACAAAACATCATTAGGGGGATGACAGAAAAGACTACTAGAGATACTTTCCATGACCGTGAAAACCCAACTGCGTATCCACAAATGAAGGTAAATATATGGTGAACGAAGTGTGCCATCTGCAATAAAAGATTTTCCAATTGAATCAGAGTTGATAATAAACTTAAGTGCTACATATAGGAATAAAAATTATCTTTCTCTAAAGGATTATTTAGTTTTGAAAAGACCTTTTCTCCCATGACTTCTTGGATTTGAGCAACATCACTTGAAATTCCATGCATTATATCACCAGTACTGATTTGTGTATCAAAAAAGGCAACATCTTGTCTCAAAACTGCTTTCAAGTATTTTTTTCTTATCCTTTGTGCTGATCTCTCCCCCACCAATCTCCAACATGTTATCTCTGCCAATTTAGTCATAATAAGAAAAGCAGTAACAAATTTCAATAATCCTAACAACTAATCAAAGCTAATATACAATTTCTTATAAAGAAAACCAACCATTGTGCAAAAAAGAAAATGAAATCTTACCCATGAAAGCTCCAACTGCCACTAATGCTGCTAGTCCCATCATAAACAAGCATATCTGAAAATGAAATTCAAAATCATTTCTAAAGAAAATCTAAATTCACAATCAAGATTTTAGAACAACAATCAACTTTTTTCATACCCTAAGGACATCTTTCATCATTTTATCAGTATCCAAAGAATCTTCAGCAATTTTATTCACAAACTCTCCAAAGAGATAAGAGTACCAAGGAAGTGAACCTCCATTTATAAGAGCCCCCAAACAACCCAAAATAATAAGAACAATATCCCACTTGGTTGAATACTTAAACAAGCTCAATAGTCCAACTGTCTTAGCTGGGCCATCATCATAATCATCATCATCATCATCTTCTTCTTCTTCTTCCTCCTCTTCTTCACTATCTGAAACTCGTCCAACATCAATACCAGACTTATCATGACCGTATTGAGAAGCAGAAGGCCAAGAATCATAGTCATGTCCTTGTTCATCTTCTGGTATAGCGAAATTAACTATACTAAGCTCATCTGTACTAGCCAAAGGCTTAGCTTTTGTACTTAACTTGCTCTGTACGCCACGACCAAAAGCTTGACCAACAAAGCTTTGAAGCTCAATCCTGCCACCATGAAAGCCGGAATAATCGTACTGTGAATTCATCGAAGTTCCGAGGCCACCATTATTTGTTCGAGAAAGATAGTAATCATTGGCCGAACGACGAACTACGTTGGGAGTGGCGGTCCATGGGCTAAGAACAGAGCCCAGGTTGTGGTTTTCATGCCATCCACTGGGCTCAAACTGCCAAGATACCTCACTTTGCCATGACACGTCATTGTCGGAGGCAAACGGCGTGGTGGGCACCGGAGTTGGGTGGCGGAATCTTCTTCCGGCAGGCAAACCACTTGGGTAGTATTGAGAGCTAAATTGAGTGAAAGAGCTAGAAGTTGCATAGTGTGAGTTGACAGGAGTTGGGTGACGGCGACGGCGGCGACTGTCACTGTTGCGGTTACGGTGACGGTGAGTTGAGTCAGCAACAGAGCTGTTAAACTCAAAGGAAGAATCAGCCATGGCATGAAAATGTATGGCAGAATGGAAATGAAGACAGTCGAAGTATAAATTGGTTAGAAAGGAAAAAGAAAACAGAGAAAAAGTTGGAACTTGCAAGTGTGATCAAGTCCAAAAATTCCAGCTTTAGGAGTCAAACAATAACTTTGCTGAATCCGCCATTCTTATTTTTGGTTCTATTGAGATTCTAATTCAGATACGTATATATGCATTGGTGTTATAATTATTGTTATCGGATAAAATTTTGTAAGAATACTAGACATTGTACCTTATTCTTCTTCTTCTTATAGCAATGTTGGTCTTTATGATTATTTAATTATTTTGATTTAAATATACATATATACGTGACTAGTTAGATGAATTGTAATCATCAACGAACCTGATTGGATTGCAGGCCAAAGGGGGACGCCGGCACACATAATTCTCAACGTGGCTCCTGTACGTTGCTTTGTTTATGTAATAAAAATGTCCAATAATATATAATTTATATATGATATGTATGTGTGTGATTTCTATTATAGTTATATATGTCAACATAACACAGAAGCAATGATTCTCTATTTGTTATTATAGTTGGGTTTGTTGTTTTTCTTTCATCATTTTTAGCTGTAGGTTGATTTAATATTCTTATTTATGCAAGTATAGAAAAAGCCTAAAATGAGTTTGATAATGATGAGAAACGTCTTCAGAAACGTTTAATAATGATGAAAAAGCCTGAAATCCAATCCATTATTCTTATCAAGTGTTTTTGTGTTCCTTCACCGATGGAACTTTCCCACTCAACATTTGACTTCTAAAGTTTATATCTTCATATAACCGTCCTACCTAACAGACACAAGATAATAACCATAACAAAATAATTTCAAGTGTCCAAGAAGGAAAACTACAACTAACAAACGAACAAATTGAAAAAAACGATGAGCTGAATAATATAGCAAGAGCAGGTATATTAATAAGAAATGATGAGTTGAAAAAATAGTTTCATGTCTTTACAAGCTATATCATCTCTCACTTCTTAAAAATGTCACCAATGCTGATTTTAACTAGATATACATCACACAAAACTAGAAGTAACAAGGAGAAAGAATGCCTCTTTTAACTACCAAAAATCACAATTACATTACGCCAATAAGCGACTCATCAATGTTCAGAAAAAATATACACCATATTTGGACACAACACTATTAAGATATGATCATATATATGACTAACTAAATGACCACAAAGGCCTCGAAAATCCAGTAAGATATACATAATTCCATCGTGGATCTTATACCCATCGTCGTGTCATCCCTATCTCAAGCTTTTGATATTTATTATATCATCCTTTACACCCTAACTTGTCTGAAGATCCATAGCCTTGCTGTTTTGTGGTTACTCATCTTGGCTTTGATTCACTTCCTTTGCCTCGGAACGAAGAGAGCGAGAAGAATGAGCGTGGAGCTGTTAACACAAAAAGAAAAAGGAAATTAAGTACAAAGTTAAAAGAATTCTAGGCAATCTGTAAACATAGAAAGGGGTAATTACTTATTATGTGAAAAAAAGAAAATACCATGCTCAATGTATTCGCCTTCGTTGTTGAAGCTGTCGTCGGAAGGCCCCTGAAAGAAGCCCATTCTTGACTTCCTTAAGTCCTCTGATGATCGATTGGCAGGATCTCGGCCATCTTCTGTATCATCATCACCTTCAGAAGTCGTAGCAGAGATCCAGTCGACTAAAGTCTCAGTTCCACGAGTTTTTCTTCCAAACTTTAATAGCCGTTTGAAACCTTTAGTCATGTCCTTGCGGGATTGATTGTGGGATGAGTTAGAAGCAATAATAGGCTTCTGAGCACTTCCCCATTTCTTCCTCATTCTAGCTGCATCAGCCTCTGTTTGAGCAAGACCATGAGAATTCCAAGAAGCAGGGCTCCCAATTGGAGAGTCCACTGAAGCATCAATGTCAGAGGTTTCATGTGGGTAAGAAAATGGAAGGTGATTGCGTGAATTCCAAGAAACAGGGCTTTCTCCAGGTGAGTCTTGAATAGACCCTACAACATGAAATGCTGAAGGAATAGCAGCAGGTAATTCTGCAACTGAAGCAGCTTGAGAAAGTGACCTTGTAAAATCACCATTATCAAACTCAGAATTACCAGACTTATCGGATCCCTGACTCAGCCTTGATTTTCCATTATTTGCACAATCATCAACCTCTGTCGTTTCAATATCAATCTCTTCGTCTTCGTCTTCGTCTTCTTCCTTAGCTACGTCCACAAACTCATCTGCCTCAGAGCCCAATTCATCAAATTCTTCATTTTCGAGATTTTCTAATGCCACTGAAGCTTTCAACTTGGCAATACTAGCTCCAGAACCAGGACCTATGCCATTACCCTTCCTAAGATATGATTTTGTCTCCATGCTTTTCTGAAACTTGTCATATGGACTAGACTCAGTTTCTTCTTTATCGTATTTCAACGGTGTCAAAACAACACCTTCAGAGCTCAAAGGAGGCACATCTTTAATATCTGCAGGATTAGCAGAGCTTTTCCTCAAGGACTGGGATCGCCTTGGCTTCTCCTCCTTGAAACTTGGTGCTTCATCAATGGTACTCCTGTTGCGGGCATAGGTTCTCACCTGTGAACGCGTTGGCTTGCTGACTCCAGAAGCAGGCTTTGTGTTTTCTTTTCTGAAATCAGAGAAGTTTGGAACCGACTGTGCCAGAGGATTTTCTGATTGTGCTCTTCGCCTCCCTGAATTGGAGTTAGAAAGTTTGGATGAAGACCTTGGTGCTGGTGCTGGTACTGGTGCTGCCATGGTCCGAGTAGATGAAGACAAATTTCTATTTGGCAAAAGTCTTTTACTTTGAGTGGATCTGGAAGAGCCATCTCCCGGAGATGCTTCACGAAGAAATCTCTCTTGACCATAAAACTTTTGTCCTGGAAACTCAGAAAGGTCTTCCTCATCTTCTTCGCTTGGAAATGAATCCATTGACTGTTTATTCAGGAAAACCTCATCATCATTAGGAAAAATTGAATGAAGAACCCAAATATCACTTGACAGTATTTCAAATATTAATAAACAAAGAGCGATAGAGAAAGAGAGGAATGAATTTAAAACTCTTCCAGTTCTAAGATTTAACTCAAGATTACTTAAAGCATAACTTGATTTATACCTTCTCTCTCTTTAAACTAGAAGTAAGATTAAAAGATCTGAGCTTCTCAGCACGCCGACGAGCAGTAGATACAGGATCCTGTCTGTCTGCTGACCCTGAAAACTTGGCCATCAACTCAGCTCTACTTTTCTCAAGGCTTTCCTGCATGGCCATCAACTTGGCTTCCTTCTCCACTCTTTTAGAACCCCATTCTTCTTTCAACTTAGCATTCCTTTTCTGCATGTATTTGTCATAAAACTTTCCCCTAGAATCATCAGAAAAACTAAGATCAGAGAAATTCTGCCTCAGAGAATCCCCGGAATCATGGTTATTTACCAACTTGCTTGGTGGTGGTGTATTAAACATTGCCACATTACTAGATCCGCTGGTTGATTCCATCACCATGCTTTTCTCAGGTAATTGTAAGGAAGTATCCTCTGGTGCCAGTTTTTTGTACTGCGAATCTAAACCCACTTCTTCTGGCATGTCAGTGGGTTTACTTCTCCTAGCAGAACTAGACTGATCCCCAGGAACTCGAAGCTTGTGTTCTGCATACAGCTTTTCAAGTTCATTTGCCTTCATCTTAAGCTCATCGTTGCGCTCCTGATTTCCTTTAGTCTGCCTTACTCTCTGCACCTGCTCAACTGGCTGTTTTGACATTATACCCGAACTCTCTTGATTTACTGAGACCTTTTTAACTTTAAAATCTAATTTGCTCTCTTCGTTTGCCAAACTGCTTTCGTTCCTCCGGATCTGGGATTTCTGTTTCTGTTCATCATTAGAAGAAACCTGTTTCTGGAATTTCATTTTCTGAACTCCAGAGTCTTCAGGTTTTAGTTGTTGCTTACCTGACGATATTAAGTCCACTTCACCCCCCTCAAGCCCTCGAGCAGGTGATGATCTCCATTGAGGCTGAAAAGGAAGCTGATCTCCCTCAAGCCATTTGGGCTGGATTGAGGATGGTTCCTTAAGTTTTAGTCCACTACCAGATTCAAACTGTCCAGAAGAAGAGCGAGAATGACTCTGGAAATTCCTTGTACGTGACTGAATTACAGGCTGATCAACTATTTCCAAATCATTCACTTTATTCACAAATCCACCAGCAGATGATGCATCCCCCACCTTGCTTGCTAGACTTACAGTCTGTACCCGAACACCGGCCTGATTTTTAACTCCAACACCCGCTTGATCTTTAAACACACCGCTCCTATCTTCACTATTAAATGAATTCTTTAACTTCTCCAAAGAAACCTTCTGATCGTTAGCAACCATTTCTGCTCTTGAAGTATAATACTTGAGTTGGGTCTGAGAAACAACCTGGTCCTTAGAATTAGTCCATCCCTTGGATCCTGATTCCTCCTCTATACCTGAAGAAACCACAGCCTGGGTGTGGCCCTCAGCTTGTTCTTTTAACCCAACATCGCCAACTCCGACCGAACTGCTCAAGTTTTCACTTTTAGATGAAGAAGTTGAACCACTATTCAATCCCTTCTGATCCTTACCTTCAGAACCAACCAATATTATATTATTACTATTAGACTTAGCTTGAGGAATAGAGGAAGCAGAAGAGGGTGTACACAAGGGACTATCTATATCCTTCTTCTCGCTCAAATCAATACTCATGTCGCTTGTGCCGCTCCATCTTCGCAGAACAGCCTTCTCAACCCCAACAGGTGCTGATGACACATCCGAGGAGAGTCTCCTGAGTTCCACTGACTTGCCAACAACAGGTTTTCCAGCACTACCGCTGCTGCTAGTAGATTGCTCTTTCTGCTTGTTCTCAAAAAGGTTGATACGATCCTGAACACTCAGTCGCCTGACATGATGACCCACTGGACTGGGAGAAGAAGATGACTCAGTCAGAGCCTCCTCCTTTTTCTCCTTCTCTAACGGTTGGTGGGTTTCTTCTTTCACTTCGTTTTTTCCGTTTACGTTGCTTATTGTAGGAGAAGAGGAGGTGGGTTGCTGACAAGTGGCAAGTCTTGATTGGTCCAGGTGGGCTTGGGATGAATCCAGTTGTTGCTGGCTCTTGTTTTGGGGGCAAGAAGAGTCTTCAGTGGGGTCCTCGATGGACATGTCAGACCCATAAGATGATCTTACGGCTCTATCATCATCACTACCTTGTATCCATTGGTTGATTACATCGGGTCTTCTTTGACATAGAGATATAAATTTGGAACAAGCTTCGCTGCACAAATTTTTTAAAATAAACAATTTAATTGTAAAATATATTTATATATATATACATTATAATAAAAATATTTAAGTTGGAATGTATTTGGGTCAGACGTAAAATGCAGTTCAGATTTATAAAATTGGAAAAGACTTCTTCAACTGCCGTACCTGCAGTGTTTTGACAGGTAACCTTAGCTTTTTCTACAATGTTAGACTATGTATCATATTCCCTTAGACTTTAACTAATGGACCCATTTAAGTAATCAACAGCCAAAGGGCTCAAAAGAAAAAACACAAAATCAGTCTACTTATCCATTTTGCTTCATTGAAAGGGAAAATATAAAATTCAAGTTCATATGATTTTAGTTGTTATTCCGTGACCAACTCATTTGAGTTATTAAACATTTTTGCAAAAACACAAAACATAATACAAGAGACAGCTAAACCGGCTTAATTTCCGCTTGTTAATTCACATTAATATTCAATGAAACAACCGATAACTGCACTAAAACAAAAGTACCCAAGTGCGTAATACCCTCATTGGTCATTGGGTGGTAAGTGCTCAATTAAAGTGGTTAAGTACACCCTCTTTGACATAGTGATATTGTTACAATCTCATTTCAAAGCCATTAACCTGGCATTCCTAAAGGGAGAAAACCAAACTGAAAAAAGTAACACGGGAATTCATGTTGCCATGATTAATGCAAAGTTGCAGTGACTCTATCCTAGCCATTTCTATTAAATCTCACCAGCTAATCCCTCCCTAGAAGAAAGACCAATATACAAGAATATGACCATAGTATGAGTTTTCAGGTTCATGACATACAAGTATAGATGTGCATTGACATTGAGGTGAGTCAACAAATGCAAAAGTGCATGCAGAAAAGAGAAGTGAGTGTATGGGTTTAAAAAATAAGATTTACGTGAAGGTGGGATATCCCAGAGCTCTTACTTCAAGCGGTGGGCACCAAATCGATCTGCAAAGACTTGGAGATCAGAAATTGTATCAGGATTGAAACCAGCAGCAGATGAACGAGTATAAGCTGTGATTAAGTCCTGCCTAACTGCAGTAAGCCGTACATCAATAGCTCGTAATAGCTCTCTCCTGCATGAAAGATAGAGTCAGAAAAGAAAAGCACAGATAACATGGAAAACACCTAGAAAGGAAATACAATGATACATCATAATACTGAAAAACAGTATGTATAGAAAAAAGACTTGCATATATGATGCAGATTGCCATAAATGAAGCAATTAAAAAGAAAAAAAAAACTAGAAGCTTTACTTTGTCGCATCCGCAGCTGCTGTAATTCCTGTTGCATCCCCACCTGAGGTAAATTGGATAACATTATGAGTTATTGTAGAGTACAACTTGGATCAGAGTGGTAGGAGTAATCAATTTAAACCAAGAAGATCCAACCTATAATACTTGTAAGCAAGCAAGAAAGCCAAGTCATTTAAGCATTAAACATTTTCATTCATAACCAAGTCAGCAGAACCTTTTTCATGTAGCAAACATTTAAAATTGCAGTCACATACTGACTTCTTAACCAAGTCCTTTATGCATCTTGAAAGCATATTACAGAGAAATACTACTCTAACATAAATCTAGAAACGTCTATAACATGACCAAGCAGCTGCATCTGATCCCAAACACAACTCCTAAATCCTAATAGATGGACTAAAAATCAATGAATCTGCTTTTCTTCTGCCTGTACATTCCCATCTTCAAGAGACAAAGTAGGTCCAAACTTGCATACAAACAATTTGGTACTGCTAGCATCAACTATTTCTGCCTTCGGAGCTTCAAGTAAATAAAAAACACTACTTATTAACATTGCATTGAGCATGAAACACGGCAATATGACCAGCTTCTTTTGCCTTTAATACACTCACCCAAGGTCCAAATCACATTGATAATGTAGTAACAATATCCATTCGTAATAACTGATTTCATTTGAACTTTTAAGAACTAATTGATCAAGTCAACTCAATAGAATGGAAAATCAGGATTCTTATTAGGTCTATAAGATTCTTATCAGGATTTTTATTGTTAATATTAGAGAAAATTGTGGGTATAGTGAAGCACATTGTCACAGCTTCAAAGTTTGTAGCTCAATCACTTCATACTCTAACCAAAACATTGAAGGTCAACAGAAAGCCTATGTACTCACTGTCACATACTTACTCAAGAACATTCCCTCCACCAAGATGAAACTTATAGCATCTTGATACCTAGCACATATATAACAAACAACTTTTAGACCAAACAAAAATATAGAAAAAGTCGGTATAATGGGAAAGAAAATTTGTACCAACTCTTCAACCGGTTCAATGGTTGCATCTGTGTAATAATCTCTCTTCCCAGCACTACTCTCAAAAAACACACAGATTTAAACTTTTGATTTTAAGCCTACGTTTAATACATCAACAATATCAGGGAAAGAAGTGGAAGACTTGAACAAAAGGTTGCAAAACTTAAAATAACAAATATCTCCATTAGACTTCTTCAGAGGAAGTGTTGATTTCCTTTTCACTTTTCCAACGACCGAAAAGACAACTCCTCTTAAGAAGTCTTATGGAGATATTTGTTATTACAAGTTTTGCAACCTTTCGTATAATCCGTCCTCTTCTTTCCCAAATATTGCCAATGTACTTATTAGACATGGACTTAAAATCAAGATTAAAGTTTGTTTGCGTTTTTGTGGGAGTAGTGCTAGAAAAAGAGGTTGTTACAGATTTGCAATCACTGAACTGACTGAAGAATTGGTATAGTTCTTCTTTCATACTAAACTCATTATTTTCAACTTTTTCTATAATTTCAATTTGAATGTTTTTGTTTGGTCTAAAAGTTTTTTGTTATATATGTGCTAGGTATGAGAATACTCTTAAGTTTTGTTGTGGTGATGGGAAGGTTCTCGATTACACACAAAGTCACTCCATTGATAATACAATAACAATATAATAAATAATAAACATTTATGAATTCTACATGACCTCCATCCATAATTCCATATATATCACAATTCACTTTCTCTTTTCCATTATTTCAGTCATTTCTCTAGTAATCTTTCATCTTTCGCTAGAACTAAAACGAAGACATTACAACCTCATTTCACTCAAAAATAATACAAAATAATCATTTCGTGGATAAAAGAGCTTGTAAATACTAAGGGTGCGTTTGAAAGTAACTGTATAATTACTAGGTAGTGTAAACAACATAGAAATTACACTATTTTATAATAAAAGGAATGTGTGTTTGGATATGAAGTGATAATTACATAATTACGTAGATAATTAGTAATTACACAAGAACATAATAATTTTTAGTGATAAATATTTCAAATGGAAAGTTTTTAGTAATTACATTTACACAACATAATTACACTTCTCATTGGAGACCATGAGAAATGAATAGTGCAATTAGAACCCCTCAATAACATCCAATTACATAGTAATTGCATGGTTAAACAAAACGTGCCAAATCATGTAATTACCTCCAATTACACCCACATTTAATTCCACCATAGTTATCCAAATGCACAGTAAATACACCATTCAAGTTTCAATGCAGATTCATTTCCCTGGTCAAGAAAATTCCATCTCTCCTAATATTTGGACCAAACTAGTACTAGCTTCAACTATAATTGGTTGTCAAAACAATAATGATGATGATATTCAGCATGCAGGACAACACTCTTATTAAGAGGTGTCTTCGCTAATAATGAAACCATAATTATTGTAATCATAATTATTCTTCTATTTTTCTCTTTTATTCAGCTAACTGCCATGGAATATCTAAACTTTGTATTTTACAATAATTAATGACCATAATAAAATTGAAAGTTAATCTTTCTCTAATCATAAGTCAAAAAGTGCAATCAACTACTTGAATTTGAACAAGAAAAAGTAATGCACATACCCGATCCGCCAGCTTTTTGATCTCCCAAACCCTGATTAAAAGAAGGAAAAACACACACACCGTCAGCAAGATAGCAACAATGAATGGGGGTAAATAATGTAAGTAGTTCTAATTATGACAATAATTACCTGAGAATATATCCTTCGAGCTGACTCCAACTGAGACATTTCTGCATCAAATGTATTAACCAGTTCCAAGACCTCTGGTGTACTGACAAAGCGCACAAATCTGGAAAAAGTTGCAAACCAACTAAAATATGAAACTCATAATGTCATCACATCCACATAAAGGCACAAATAACAGTGTAATAACAAGTGCTAACTTAATTGACTTATAAACACCTTTCAAGTGTTCCTTTAGTGAACCAGGTCTCTGCATTTCTATAGTTCTCAACTTCAAGTTTAATCGACTGAACTGCAAGTGCAACCTGCTCTTCTGCAAACTTTAAATGAGATACAAACGGTTTGACTGATCCTGATGCAAGTTTCTCAGTGTTTCCATTGCCAGAGACCAACAATTCACATCTGTAAGAAACAAAAGCGATTGTATTTTTAACACCTTAATAGGCAAGGTCAGAAGTTAATGACTTGGGATATTGTTCTCACCGTGATCGCTTTGGAGACAACTGGAACACAGCATAATCAAGAGGGGTGTCAGGTTTCATTTTCGACTCTCTGCACTTATCCTATATCTTCTTCCTTCGGTTCATCACCCAGTTGTACTTTCCAGAAGCCCGGAGATCCAC
The DNA here is from genome assembly GCF_029168945.1 of Cannabis sativa. NCBI lineage: Eukaryota > Viridiplantae > Streptophyta > Magnoliopsida > Rosales > Cannabaceae > Cannabis > Cannabis sativa. Next base: position 42,792,744 of record NC_083601.1, read on the forward strand.
TCAATGCTGGCTAGCAATGTCAAAATTCATAGGAAATAAAAGAAACCGTTTTCAGAAGCACACAATAAATTATAAAACACAGTTACAAACCAGTAGGAAGAAGGAAAAGAAAAAACACATTAAAATGTTACCATCCAAGAATAAATAAGAGAACCCACTCAAGTAATTGGCATTTCCAACCATGTAATGTTTTTGGTATAAATCAATTATACATTTAACAAAGTAGATGTCAATCAACTAAAACTCACTAGTTTCAGTACAGAATCTTGATCAATACTAAAGCACCGGATCTAAGTACTACTAATAAACCCTTCTCAAGAAACAAAATGCACAAATACTTGGGCACTTCTCCTAAAATAGTAACTAATGATAAACGGGTGTGTATAAGATATCTACCAGATCTGACTCAAAAACAATCCAAACCCAAAGGCGAAATCAAACCAAACCCATAAAAAGATAAATGCACAAACACGCATAAACCACATTCATATGCTCATACCATATCCGACCAAAACCCAGATAGATAAACACAAAAGTAGAGACAGAAACACATTTTACATGCACAAAAGCAACTAAAGTGGCCCATAAAGACTTTTGTTTTCTTTAAACAAACCCTAAAATCACACTCAAAATGGAAACAAATGTGAACCCGATCGTCGAATTAAAAAAACAAACAAACATACCAGGGATCTTCGATTGCTTAATCGTATTATAGTTTCAAATGGGCACAAGCATTTCACTTTCTCGAACTTTTTTCTCTTTAAAAAATTCCTTTTTCTTCTTCTGGGTCTCTGAGATTAACTAAGTTCTCCAAGTTTTGGCAAGTGGGTTTTTCAAATACTATTTTTATTATTAATCTATTTGACTTGAAGAAACCTTGGCAACAACAATGACGAGAAGAAGAAGACGAAAACGAAGGTTTTTGCTTTACTCATTCCTTCCTACTCTCCAAATGTATCATACTTTATTATTATTTCTTTTCCCTTTTCTCTGCTCTCTCTCTCTCTAAAAAAATACAGTGTGAGGAAGAGAGAGAGTGTGCGAAGTACTTAGTTTGGGCTCCAGACCAAATTTGTCTGTAATCTGTAAAATCTATTACTACGATAACGTAATAGAAAGACAAAAATCTCTTTAGTGGTGAGATGTTTGTTTTTACTATTTTAGCCTTTTATTTAAATTACCAAAGTGTCCATGAGGTTAGGCATACTATTGAGGTTTTAGTAAATGTAACACTTGAGTTTGTTGACTAAATTTCCAAATTTGTTGACATTTTGTTGGTTTAATATGATTTATGAATATGAAATTAATTCCAGGAAGGGCATTGTAGTCCAAATATATATATAATTTCACATAAAAACATAAGATGGGTTGGGCAGGGAAGGATTAATGGCACTGTTCATTAAATACGGGTATTATGGTAATTAGACAAAGCTTAACCATGGTCAAACTATTCGACTTTCACAATATATCCCGCTCTTCGGTTAAGGCAGATTAGATTACAAATTTAACGGTTCCTATAAAATTAGTACAAGTTTTTGAAAGTGAGAATAAATCACTTTCTCTCATATTACCCCTAATAGAGTAGAAAATACACCAAACATAATAATAATACATTATATTCTCTTATATTTTTCATAGTCCAATAACGATATGACCCTTGTCATTTTATAATAACTCTGCAAATATTCAATTTCAGACACATCCTCCTTCACCAACTTTTCCCACTTAGAAAAAAAAAAAAAAAAAAAATCTAAAATTACATTAAGCAATGACCAATCCCGTTTATTAAAAAAATAGATTTTAGTGATGTATTTTAAAAAAATTATTGTATGCAGTTATGGATTTAAGATTTTTGATTCGTGTGAACTTAATTGTTATAAAAATATTTATATTTATTTTAAATAATAATTATAATTATTTTGTGGGGTTTTTTTTTTACTATTTTATTGTATAATTATTTAATTTATAATTAATTTTTAAACACTAATTTTTTTTTATTGGAGGCTATTGTATGCTGTAATATAAAATTATGATCTAAAATATAAAAAGTTAAATTTTGATGATGTTTTTCAAAAAAAATAGAGTAAAGAAGTTATTTGAGATTACTCTAATGTACATACCATTATGAAATATCATTTTGTAATTTTTATTATAGTTATTAAATTAAAATAAAAATTTAATATTTGATTACAATAATAATAAGAATATAACTTTATATGACAATTTTAAACACTATAGTGTCAGTTGAAAAGAATGAAAATAAAAGAATAATGTAAAAATAGGAATGGAAATAGTAATATATTTGAATTAAATTTAAAACACATAAAAAAAATAATAAAAAATTAATATCATTTGGCTTTAGAATAGTTTTTCCTTCCATTTCAAAATGAAATAGTCATTCTATTAAAACTATAGAAAAATCATTCTATTAAAATGACCATTTAATAATTCAAAATGCAATCAAACAAAAAATTAAAATAAATTTATTTTATTTTTATTATCTTCAAGACCTATAAAAATATTTTAGTATTTCTTCAAATAATTCTCTTGTATCTAATAAAAAATTATGATTCACTATCCAAATGGAGGGTTAATTAATTTAGAAATAATGCAAAAGGATGGATTGACACCCCTATATGTACATATATATAAAAATAAAAAAAATAATTATATTTTATATTGGAGGAAGGAAGATTTAAATTTGGATTATCTTATAAAAAAAATAGATAATTACACGTGAAAAATTATATTTTTACATTTAAATTTTTTTATATATTTTTTTACAGTTTTCTATAAAAATAACACGAAAATAACAAGAAAATACATAAAAGTAACAAAAAAATAACATCAAAATAACAACAAAAAATAACATACAAATAATAAAAAATCAACAATAAATTAACAAGAGTACAACATAAAAATATCGTATTTTCTATAAATAAAATCATAAAAATCATAAAAATATTTAAAATTACGTACAACAGTATTTTTGTAATTTTTTATTTTATTATTTTTATGTATTTGTAAAATAATCCTTAAAAAACCCACTAAATTATGCTTATGACTACAATACCCAAAAAAAAAATCTAAAAATTAGTTAAAATAAATAAAGTGAAGTTCATCTTGAATTTTATTAAAAATAAATACAAACAAATCATTTCAATTTTATTTTTGTAGCCATAATATACATTAGGAAATATGTGTGCAAAAGTATTCATTATCATTTATGCTCTTTAAAAAAGAATATAGACTTTATCCGTATTTGGGTTAATGTATTGGTCACTTTTTATAAAAGAAAACAAGGTAATTGTGGAAGGCACTTGTGTAAAACTGAATCTTCCATACCAAAACTTATCTTAAACCATTTACATTTTCTTTTTGCTTTGAAGTGGTCAAAGGTATAAAGGGAGCAATATTGTTCTTTCATCAGAGCAAGGTTTCTTTTTTAGACATGGTCATTTGTTTCTAATTATCTACCAAATATTTCATTTTTAATGTGTTTTCATTTATTACATCCCTGGATTATGTCTGCATTTCTGTTTTAAAATTTCCATATATCAACTTAGGATGATTAGTTTTACTTGAAATTTACTTCTTTTGCTAAAGGAATAAAATATAGTTATTTTGCACCCTAAAAGAAGTGGTCATTGGATAGAGTTGGTATTAGGCTAATTTAATTGCTTTTAACAAATGTCGGAGGCCTGTCCCTGCATATTATTTTTATTTATTTTTTTTATTTTTTCCAAAGTTGGGTTATTATAATGATATTGCAACAACTCGTTTGTTGGTGTTAATAGATACTATAATACATATAATTTCAAAACTTGACCAAACTGACCCCAGTGATGACCACTATAAAATTGGGCTCCATGGTAATTTTGTAGAGATAAAGACACCACCCAAAAAAAATTGTCCTATAAGACCTATTCCATTATTTTATTTTATTTTTTTTTAAAAAAAAAATGTAACTTAAGTTTTTCAATACCATGTCTTATAATATTATGCAGTGACCATAAACAGAAAGTAAAACGCTTCCATAATTCTAATATTTATTTATTTTATATTTTTCTTTAAAAAAAAATAAAAAATCTTCCATAAGGTTTATCCATTATCACTACCGAGCAAAAGATCAACATTTAACAATCAAACAATTTTTATTTCTCTCCTCTTTCTTTTTTTTTTTTATAGAAAACATTTTTTTATTTCTCATCACTAAAAATAGACCCAGTTAGATTTTTATTTTAGAATAATTACATAAAAATAATTTTTTATATTTTTTTTATGTTCAATGCTTATTTTTTTTTTATATTTTTACGATGTTCTATAAAAATAACAATAAAATTATATAAAAATTAAAAAAAAAATAACAACTAAATAAAACGAAAAAGTTAACATACAAATAATAACAAATTAACAAGAATACAATATAAAAATACATCAAAATACTATATCTTCTGTAAATAAAATCATAAAAGTCGTAAAAATATATAAAATTTTATACAACCGTATTTTTATATTATTTTTGTTATTTTTATATATATATGAAATATTCTCTTTTAATTTTAGCAATTAGATTTTAAAAATGATTTCACAGTTCTATAATTTAATTATTATAAACTTTTCACATTTGTGATGGCGACTATGAATATTTATTAATCCTCATTCCTCACCGCAATTAGACTGTGATTATAAGGATTTGAAATCATAGTAAGTGTGACCGTAGTTTTACAAATAATATATATAGAGAGAGAGAGGGGAGATATGGCCCTTGTTGCAGACAGTCATAAGTCATAATCCTCAAAATAAAGGCATGAAATGGTCCTCTAATTGATAGTTTGCTCTTAGAAATGTTAGTTGGAGGTTATATATGCTCCATTAATTAGGTAATACAGCCATACCTCTTGATGCTAACTATATTAATTTACTTCAAATATCAATGTCAATATGCTCCAAATGCAAGTAAGAAATCCTTAAAATTGCTAGTCAATTAATATATATGTATATTAACACATACCCCTTACATTAAAGTATACTTAAGAGATTTCTATGATATACAGTTCACATCTTTTCATCAGAGAAATTAAAAATTTAGTTTTTATATATAGATATATACCAATTATTTAAGATGTTGAAATAAAATAATAGTAGTTCAAAGGTGTGAGTTTTTTGTTTTTTTAATATATATATAAGAAGTTGTTTGAACTTTAATTTCAGTGCTATAAATAGTTTTAGATTTATTGAAAAGTTACATAATGTTGTAAATTACAATAAATAATAAATAATGTTGTGTAAAAAAATCATAATTATAATTTTTCTATGAACTAAAAAAAATCAAAAATACTCTTTTTTTTTTATAATTTTTTAAGGCTAATTAGAATTTTTGTCTCTAAATTTTTATATGTACCAAATCATGCCCTTTGAATTTTTAAGGTCTCTAAAAATGCCCCATGAACAATTGAGATTGTTAGATTTAAGGAATTTTTTTATAATTTTAGTTGAAAAGTCTTACATGGATGAAAATTCAGGGGACATAATTTAGTACATATCAAAGTTCGAGGGGCATGATTTGGTAGATATCAAAGTTTGTAGATCATGGTTTAGTACATAAACAATGAAATAGTAAAATTGAATGAAATTAGACAAAAGTCTTTAAATCTAACAATCTCAATAGTTCAGGCGCATTTTTAACGACCTTAAAAGTTCAGGGGCATGATTTGGTACATGTCAAAGTTTAGGGGCCAAAAATTCTAATTAGCTATTTTTTTAATATAAAATTTTCATTTATAAAAATACGCCAGTAAAACTTTAAAATTATAAAAAATACACTTTTTTCAACAAATTTTTTAAAAACAACGAGAAATCAAACTTACGTCAACTATGAATAAAAAATAAACTACAAAACAACTAAAAAATAATCTCATAACAATTATAATATAATTATACAACTATAATTAAATTATAAAACGACAAAAAAAAAAAGGTTTATTATTTTTATACTAGAGATGTATAAAGAGTAAAAACAAAAAAAAAAAAAAAAATTGCCAATTTTAGGAGTTAGAGCAAAAAAAATTTCTTACACTTAATCAAAAAAACATTTTCTTTTCCCAGCTAAGAGTACCAATAACTGAAATGTATGTACCAAGGATTAGATTTTTTTGAAAGAGAAAAAGAAAGAAATGGAGCTACTGGTTCTATGCTGCCAGTTTCATAATTAATGAAAGTGCAATTCATTACACGATTAATGCTATTCAATCTCACTATAGAAAGTGCAATTCTGACAACATTCCTGTGTTTTATGAATTTTCTTGGTTTCTTTGTTTTTTTTTTTGAAAAAAATGTGTAGTTTCTGTGTAATATTATGATATTGATATTTGTATTGTATCCGTTGGTGGTGAGTGGATGGTGGTGGTGACACTCTTGTTGATGTTAGCGGCCGGTGGTGCAAAAACAAGAAGATTCCAAATAATTAATCCCATCATTAATTATTATTATTAGGTTTTGTTTTCTAATTTTGGTGTGTCACTAGAAATAGACCTGTAACTTTCTTTTCTTTGTTGTTGGGTAACGTTTTTTGGAACTTTCATTTTCATTCCTACTGGCCATTATAGTGTACTCAAAATAAAACAAAACCCTCATATTTGGGTGGGACCCTAGTATATCATCAGCCCCCGCTCCGGTTGTTGCCAAATTTTGCTGCCCCAATAAATCTTTGCCACGTGGCCCTATTAAGTTCAAGGAACTCATTATAGCTCATTACGCCACGTGTATAATATAAGCCACCAAAATCTTCCTTTTCTTTTATTAGTTTTTTACTCCTAATATGTTTTACCCATTGAACTTGTAATTAATGCATGATTACCAGTACAACTAACTATAGCTACTTTGAGTTGGGATTTATTATTGGAAATAAAACATGGGAAAATGTAAAGTAAACTCCTTTTCATATGTGATGTGAGTTTGTTTTGAGTTAAAAAACCCACCCAATAGGCTTGGCACACATGTGATTTGAAACTGGACAGGTGGACGGTCAGATGGGCTCCACGAATGCAATCAAGGTGCAAGGGATGTATATGGGGGCCACTGAAAAAGCATACAGATCAAAGGGTCATAGTTGCATATGGATGAGTGGACTTTTTGGTCACACTAAAGGGCTGATCATGGATTTAAATTTTATAAAATATGCAAAGAAGTACACCATTAATTTCCACAGTCGGTGCCTTGGTGGGGAGAACATGTTTTTTGCTGAAATACCTCAAACATTCAATAAGAAGATATTTGACTTAAACTGAGCTATATATATAACCCATATTATTGATACCTTTTTCTTTTTTCCACCTAAAATTCAAAGCCAAATCACACACAACTTGGAACTACTATAATCCAGCTCAAATAATGTTTTTTCCTTTTTCTTTAATGAAAAGCTCAAATAATGATAATGCAATTCCTCTGAAAAAAAATGGCTATGTAATCAATATAATATTGACTATTGAGTTTAGTAAGCTGCAGAAGGAACCATGTGAACTCCCGGCAACAATCTTAAAAATAAATAATGTAGCAAATGAGTATATATTGGATAAATTTGATTTGATAATATATTTTATAATTTTAAATAATAGAACAAAATCAATCCATATGAATAAAAAATTAGTACTTGATTGTAAGTAAATGTGTTCATCATTTGATAAATGTTAATTACATAGCAATGACAACATGCATTAATATATATTTCCACACCACACACACTTCACATTCCCAATGAGATTAATCATTAGGGTTTTAAATATTTGACTTCATTTTATATTTTGTCAATAGATAAGGGATGTATTGAATAGATATTAGATAGTGAACTTCTTTCTTCGTTTTTTTCTTCTTCCTTATTTTCGGTGAAGGTTGGTAGAGTAAGGGCCTACTAGATCTAGGAATGTGTTATTTATGTTAGCTGGAGTGTGAACAAAATACCCACTGAATTTGTTTATAGGAGACAACTGAATCCGAATTTGTCCTCTGTCTAAGCAAAAGGGCAAAACTATGCACGACTCTTTCTTTCTTTCTTTCTTTCTATTCTCTTTGAGTTGCTACCAAGAAAAGAAATCATAATTTCATTTTCTCTTTGCATTGCGTTACGCTGTGACTAAATAATATTATTATTTTGATGTTCTAGATAGACCTTGCGAGTGACTTGTGAGGTAGGGAAGGGACCTTGCTTAAATTCCAGATATATAAATATTATATAGATTTCCTTTGATGCTTTGGATGAAAGATATTTCTATTTTGAAATTTGAATGAGAATCTATGATTGGAATGTACAAAACAATTGTCTCCAAACGTCAACAAAAAATAAATAAAATAAAATAAAAAGGCTTGACTATATCTTCCTTTTTATTTTCATGCTTTAGACCATCTTTGGCGATTTTCCCTATCAGCAAGTAATACTTTTATGTTATATCATAATTGGTTTCGTTTTGGTTTAATATAATCCCAATTGGACACTTAAAAGTTCATAAGCATCAGACTCATCAACTAAGGGGACAAACAATCTTGTCATAAACTTTATGTATTTCAACGATTGTTAAAGTACAGTTTAATTAATGTTTTCTTTTAATAATTATCTTTGATTACCAAAAGATTCAAATTTGTCTTACACTTTGTGGGCTTTCAAATTAGAGACAAAGCACAACTTAACAAACTTTTATTTCCAAAAGATTCAAGCTTAAAAAGCCGAACGATCAAGAGAATGTCCAATTACAACAAGCAAGACTTTTTCATAGCAATGTTTTCATTTGGGTACTTTAGCTACTTTGTTCTCATCACATATTTATTTTGTTTAATTCCTTTTCCAAAGGAGATGTGGGCTTTTCTTTGCCTGTTTTAGATTTCGATCCAATAAATGTTGGAGTTTAAAGGCCTAACTGATGTTTCTCACATTGAAATAAAAATATCTGCTCACCCAGAAAGATAAATCATGTACTTTTGAAGCAGTACCAATGTGGTAACTACTAACTAGTATTGGATATGGCTAAAATATACGGTGCTACATCTAGGAATGACAATTTATGGTCGTGGATCGTGTATTCGTGTGGTATTAAGACTTATATATAATAAGTATATGTCCAGTCTGAACACGACCTGTCATCTAGTGTAACCAGTTTATAAGTATTTTTTATTTAAACATGTCAACCAATAACACATTTATAGCATATTCAACACGTTTATAATCTATTTATGATCTATTAAAGTAGTAAAATAATTTTAAATAAATCATTAAATAGTCAGTTATGTATTAGTCGTGTCAACTCAAACACGACCGGTTAATCCAAACTCGTTAATTCTTGTGCGGCTTTCAACTCGTGTAAGTCTTTGAGATTTTAGTCACAGCACAGCTTCGTGTCACTAAGGCATAGTATAGGAAACAAGAAAAGGAAACGGTTAGCTTAGCTGAGTCAAAGTAATTACGAGTTATGTTCCACTTTATTTTTCCCCGGCTAGTAGGCAAAACGATTTGTAAATTGTTATAAAAACTAAAGACACAAATTGTTGCAAAAATAAAGTTGCAATTTTTTCATGAAATTTAGAATGACAAGTGGAAACCTTTAATTCACATCCAAAAGAAAAAATATATATTTAATAAAGGAAAAAAAACACTCATCAATGATTCCTAATTTCCTAATATTAGAAAATGCGACATTGTCAGGCTAGGTATTAGAATAGAAAAGGCAAACAGGGCAATCAAATTGTGATTAAATTAGGAGGAGACGAGACAATTACACTAGCATCTTCTTCAGTTACAAATACAAATATCTCAAACATGGATTTTCTACCATAAACAGAGAAACCAAACAGTTATAATCTTAGTTGCTGCTATCACTGTTATTATTATTGTTGTTGTTGTTGTTACTATGATGATGGTTACTGGCATTGCCAATCCCACCCTTTCTCCCATGCTTGAGCTGTGAAATCTCCAACTGGGTCTTCATAAAGAATTGCATCCTCTGCAACTCCAACTCCTTAGCAAAATTCATTCTCTGCTTCTCCATCTCCACTACCTGTTGCAACTTCGAGCTTTCAGCTTGCTCATAAGCCTCTCCAAACTTCAATATAGCTTGTGTCAATTCCTTAACTGCATTTCCCCAACCCTTCTTCTCTTTTCCTCCCCTAAATGCCCCTCCTCCACTCCTACCAGGATTCAAATTCGCATTCAAATTCATCTCCCTCCCCGTCCTCACTCTTTTCCTCTCATAAAAATCCATTGGGAAACTATCCGTTGAAGCGGGAGATGCCTCCCTTGATGAGCTCGAATCCACCGGACCCCGTTTCTTGTGTTGCATCTTCTGGTTCTTCAGAGATTGCTGAAGATGGTGCGGTTTCGGGTCCCGTAATCCTTGGAAAGGACTAACTCCCCGAACCGGAATTCCCAGGGGGACCTTATGAGCATGTTGGGAAGAGCTATTCGCTAAAGAAACGGCATTATGACCACCAACGGCACCGGCGATCTTCACAGTGGGACCAATCAAATGGTCGAGTCTGTCGTAGAAAGGCCACTTGCTAGGCCCTCCGCCGGACGAAAGCTTAGCCTTTTCAAGCTTATACTTCTTTTTCACAGTATCAATCCTGTTCTTGCACTGAATATCCGTCTTTGCAGCCTTCGTATAGTCATCCCTACCACTCACAATATCCGCCACCTCTTTCCAATGTTTCTGCTTTAGATTTCCTCGGCTCAGCTCCAAATACCGCTCGCCCCACGCATCAATCAGAACTGACGTCGCTCCTTCACTCCAGCAATCCTCCCTACCACCACCGCCGCCGCTACCTCTTTCACCCACACCATTCCTAGTCTGTATGGGGAGAGCCAGAGTCAGAGCGTTTTGGGTCACCGGCTGCTGAGGTGGGGCCGCCGCCACAGTCACCGTTATCCTTCCGACGGGCCTCGGAGACGCCGGAGATGCACTCCCCGGAGATTGATGTGACTGGATCTCGTCGTCCTCCTCCATTGAAATCCTAGTTCTCGTCGGCCGGTGCACAGAGTAGTAAAATTCCGATCTACGAAAGAAACAGAGTTAGAAAAATCTTAGGATTTCGTAGGGTATAAGAAGGTTAAGATTTCAATGAGTCATCGGAAGATACACCGAGATACGTAGTTTCAGATCGAGGAAAGTAACTAGCGATTAAGCCAAATTCTAAACTGTGGTATAATATTAAACCCACCACATCTGAACTCAACAACCATGTTCTGAATTACAAAAGATGAAAGATAAAATTTAAGACTTTCTCGTATCTCACAAAACATAAACCAATATGAAATATAACCTGGATCTAGAAAAATAAAACAAAACCCCAAAAATCAAAGTCAAATTTCAAAAACCCTAAAACAAAACACAAGAACCGAAAAAACCCTAACAATTAGAATCGAGAAAGGAATAGCTGAAATCCAAGAGGAGAAAAGATAATACGTACCTAAGAAGAGATAATCACCGAGTCGGAGAAAAGAAAGTGAATTTCAGGTTGATCGGATTAGGGTTTTCAAAAGGGTACCGGCATTTTCGCTGCCTCGGTTTTCTCTCTCTTTTGTGAGATTATCATTATTATTATAAAGTTTATTTTTTTTTTCTCGTTGACGGAAAAAACAGAGAAAGGGTGGGGTGGGGTGGGTGGGGTTGACGGCTACCGTCGAAGGGTACGAAAGGAGTGCCGAATGGGGAATGAGTTTGGTGATGTGGCAGAGTTTTATTGGTCGAAACGTTGTACACATCACCACCGGCGTCACGGGGTACGTTGGTCTATTTGACATAAAAATCCACGTATTTTCTCTGAAATTACCGGTTGATTTCCTAACTTTCCTCCCCTCTGCTCTTACTATCTGACATCTTTTGCGTTAGCATTTTTTTTTTGTTTTTTTTTTTAATAAAATTAATAAAATTTTATTATTTCAAAAATAAATGAAAATTATTTCGTTTATTTTTCAAATTTTGTTACAAAAATTAAGGAAAATGTGCTCGATGCCGTTCCGGAGACTTTATTTTAAATTTGTTGATGATTATAATAATAATGATATTTTTAATATTTCCATGTATATGGTTAACAATTAAAAGAAAGAATAATAATTTTGAATAAGGTTGTTCGAGGTTGGGGACATTAAGGTCATTTAAATGAGAGGTAAGATAGTGGAAGTTACGAGAACAAAGAAAGGCAAACGTGTTTGTAGCTAGGGAGAACTTTAGTCAATTTTATTCATTCACGGGAAAGAGACAAATGAGTTCATTGAGTTCGGATAAAGGCCCCAGACACAACACAACACAACAACCCAAACTAACTAAATGGATGGGCTTCTTGTAGTTAATGAAATGAACTATTTACATCTCAAATCTAGGGAAATATAAGTTCAAATAAATTTTTTTTTCTTAAAATATAAAAAAAAAAGCGATCATAAAAGTGGAGATGCGGGGGATCGAACCCCGTGCCTCTCGCATGCAAAGCGAGCGCTCTACCATTTGAGCTACATCCCCGTTGTGCAATTCTGCTTCAGTAACTAATAATTATAATGTTTTTGTTTGATTGGGAATGTTATTAAAGGAAAATGGAAAACAGAGTGCAACGAGGAAATCAGAAGAGACAATATTCTGATAAAAGAAAAACAAAATGATGACGACGAGTCATGGCCATGGGGCCAGCTATGAAACGTTGTATTTTGGAATTTGCTTACAAAAGAAAAGGACATTTCAAGTCATAACATAATCCGCCCGTTTTAATGGGTCCATATAACCCCAGTTCCTTTGGTATAATCGATTTGATTCAATGAAACTTTATATATATATAATATGATTCAAACTACGAGCCTCTTCTTATTATAACATAACCATTTTTTTTCTTTCAATAGTAAAATTTACATATTTGTCTTAACTTATAATGGCTTCCATTGTTGCAAGCTCCCCAATTAGTGCTATAGCAACTCTTCCATCAAATAATGCCACACCCAGAAGCACAGTTTGCCAACTTAAGGGCTTCACTAACATTGTAAACAATTTATTATTGCTAATCTTCATTGGTATGTGTGTTATGTAATGTATACTTATATATGTTGATTTTAAGTATTTTATGTTCAGGGAGGTCCAGTGGTTAATGGGCTAAGAATTGCTCCTAAGGTCACATTCACAAAGGCAACTGAGAGATTGGTTTTATTCTCATCTAATTGCTTCAAGACTAGAATTTCTTGCTCCATTAATGTGAGTCTACATATATCTATTTATATGCACCAACTAAATTAAGCTTAACTATTTTAGAAGAACACTGTGCTCATATATATATTCAGGCTCAACCAGAGACTCTTAAAACGGTTCAGAGCACAATTGCCAAACAACTCTCCATTGATGAAAATACAGTCACACCCTCAACAAAATTTGCTGATTTAGGGGCTGATTCGCTTGACACTGTATGTCTTTTATAGTTTTTGACCCTATTCTCAAGTCATAATAATAATAATGAGCCATTATGTGCTTGTTTTAATACTAATAATGTTATAAGGGTCTTTGGATTGAAAGTATTGTTGTTTGTGACAAATGGACAGGTCGAAATCATGATGGCTTTGGAAGAGAAGTTTGACGTGTCAATTGGAGAAGCGGGAGCTGAGAATATCTCAACCGTCCAAGATGCAGCTGATCTGATTGAGAAAGTGAAGGCATCCCCAGCTTAATTATTAGACCAAATAACACCTATATCACAAACCCCATCAAGGATCTCTCTATGACGATCGATTATTGTGAATTTTTCCTTTTCAAGTGTTTTTTGTTTTTGTTCCTTACCTAAATTGTTGTCTCTTTATTGATTATTGAACAGTCCAAACAGAATTACAAAAATAACTATTTCCCATGGAGTTCTCTCAAATTTTTTCTTCTAATAAAGACTAAAGTATTCAGTAATGATATCAAACTCCACTTTTGATTTGTGGTGGATGGGATTGGCAGGACTTCATAAACAATATTGGAAAATTAGAAAGCAATGTGGTAACACCACCTAAATGGGTTATCAAAAGTACTTACTGAATACAACTAACTTTTCCAAAGCTCTTCTATTGAGTTTTTCATTGAAAGAGGATTCAAACCACAACCCATGTATATATACATATTCAAGCTAAAATATAAGCCCCTGTATGTACAATACAAGATGAAAGAAAAAGAAAAACACACACACACAAAGAACTCGATCGGTGATTGAAAGTTATGGCTATATATAAACTTACTCCTCTTTCCCACAAAACTCAAACAACAACAACAGCAACTATTGGTTCTCTATCTATTCTTCCACGGCTGAACCAACTGTAGACTTATTATTATAATATTTATTATTATTAATATATATATATGTACATGATATATATATATAGTAGCAGCAGAAACAGTCTCTGCAAAAAGGTTCCTTCTATGTACAAACAGAGTGGCATAGCGATGATGTATGGGAAAGCAAAATCCACCATCAATTTCTTCTTCTCTCTTTCTCAACGATCCAAAGCACTAATCACTATCCTGCAATGGGAGAAGCCAATTACCAACTTAGAAACGATTTATATTGTGTAATTTCAAGCATCGTTCAAGAATAATAAATATAGTACTAGTCTAACAATTATCAACTAATTGAGAAAACAATTTAATTTCAATTATTTTTTTTGGTGAATCCTAATTAATTTAATTCAGATTAATCTTTAGTGTAATAATAAAATTATAAAACAACCAATGGTAAACAGTCGGACTTGTCTGGTTATTATGAGTGCGGTCAACTTCAAAGGCATCGCCTGCAACAGGGAATTTTCTCCTTGTCCAATGTTTCTTCATATTTTGATGATCGCCAGGCGTTCCGGCTGCACCCAATCAAACCCCACAATTTACTTTTCAATCAATAATTATAATACCAAAATTTATAAAAATTTAATTTCAAACTTATCCCTTCTTTATTTCAAATAATTAATGAAAAATTATATGAACGAGATGTATGAAGAGATGAGAAGAGTTACGGGTGGTGGGAGTGGAGGGGGCACTGCTGAACGGACCGGAAGGAGAATCCGGGTCGGAAACCGGAACTTGATGAGTGGATAAAGTCCTGAGAGGAGGTGTGGAATTTGTCCTAAGAATTGTGATGCTCCGACTAACCCCATCATTAACCACCACCTGTGGAGGTGGAGGAGCCCTTGAACTATTATTATTATTATTATTATTAATACTAGTGCCAACGGCGAAGGAGTTATACTTCCGGAGCTTAGACAGCCCAGTCTCCGGGGTGGGCCCAGCTAGAGTTTCGTCCCAGAGCTTGTCTAAGAATCCCATTAATAATTTATTATATATCTTACTTCTTCTCTTCGTACCTATATATATATGGCTTCCTTATAATTTTATGATATTTATATATAATCGATACGAGTGTTACGAAGAGAGATTATGTGTGGGAGAATATAGGACTAGACAAGACCAGAATGAAACGAATTACGAGAGAGAAGAGGGAATATGTATGTACAAAAGAAGGAAGAGGTTTATTAGTTTCTTCCGTTTGGTAATAAGGTTTGGTTTTTATAGAGAGAAAGAATAAGAAGATAATTATGGAGATCTCGAAGAGAGAAGGATGATTTATGTTGGCTAAATTGAGTCAATGGCTTCCCGGCTAACTAGGATTCATTTTGAGCCACTAAATTATTCTCATTAATTTCTTGGATAACTATAAAATAAGAGCATTGCTATTAGGCACCAGTAGTGCCTAGCACTTTTGCGACATGTGGCATTGCGATTGGCTAGCGATACTCCTTAAAAACTATTATATTAAATTATATGGGACCCGATACTTAGTTGTACTAATAGCGATATTAAAGGTGTTAAACACCACTAGGGCCCTTTAGCATTTCAAACGAAATTTTGCATGTAATTAATATGATAATTAATATGAGACATAATAACCCATTTTTTAATTAGTATGCATATATCTAATTAATAGTACAAATTCATTTGCTACGTACTTTTTGCATGTTTAACTAGGAATATAGTACCACAAAAATAATAAAATTGTCATATATGCCATTCATATATATTTAGCAGGAGATAAAAAAAAAAATGAATTTTGGTTTAGCCAATTACATTTAATTCTTTTAACTGAATTTTTAGTATAGATTAGTAAACAACAAACAATAGCTACCCAAAAAGATTTCAGAAATTAAACGCCTCTATAAGTCATATATTTTTAGTTTGAAGCCAAAATACATAAAGACAATATAAAATTTCAACTAATATATATTTCCAAGTTAAGATGGGGCTTAATTTAGCCGAGATATATCGACTATGGAGTTTGTTAAGAGAAATGCTAAAGGGTATTACTGGTGCCTAGCACCTTTCTACGTGTCAATATCGCTATTGGTGTAATTAAGTATCGGGTCCCATATAGTTTAATATAATAATTTTTATACAGTATTGCTAGCTAATTGTAAATCGACACATCTAGAAGGTGCTAGATACCACTGGTGCCCAATAACAATGCTCGTTTGTTAATTAATTGTTTGAAAGTTGAAATTTGAGACTACAAAGCCAGCACAGCAGTAAATAAACCCCGAAGCTATTGGAGGCTTGCAACTATATATAAAATAATAATAATTAAAAGAAAAACAGTAGAATTAGTGAGACTTAGTCAAGATGGGTCCACTAATTAAACAGTTTACTTTATGAAATCCACGTCATTGGATAAGTGCTGGTAAGTTTTTTTCTTTTTTTTTTTGTTTTTTTCTATAGAAAGTGCTGGTAAGTTAATAATCTCAATCTAGATCTACCAAACATAAGAATAGATTTTCTATCCAAAAAAGAAATAAAAATAAACACACACAACAATAGATAGGATGAGTGGGATCCACGTCTTGTCACGTGACAGAGATTTTGCATCAAAACTCATTCATACAGATATATATATCTCCACATAATCGTAGTAAAAAATATCTACTTTTCTTCTCGTGAATAAAAAATATCTACTTAAGCTACCGCCTTCCAGTATAAGTAGGGGTGTTCACAAAGTATCCGATCCAATTTAATCCGCACGATCCAATCCAATCTAATTCGCAAAATACGAATATCCGCACTTGTGCGGATTGGATTGGATTAAAAAATCCAAAATCCGCACTTGTGCAGATTGGATGTTGTTTGACCTCAAAAAATAACCGATCCAATCCAATCCGCACTTAATTATACATATTTTTTAAAAATTTTAATATATAATATATATTAATAAAAAAAAACACAAACTTCTTTTAGTAACATATTGAGTTGGTGCATGTTAAGAGTGTCAATTCTGTTATTACTGTTAGAGAAGTTGGTTAGTTTGTTAGAGTCCTAACTGTCTACTTCTCTCTTTGTTTTCTGTTAATGATTCCTGTGTATAAAAGCATGTATGGCACTCTTTATTCATTGAATATAACTGTTCACTCTTTCCCTCTCTTTCTCTCTGTTTCCATACCTTTCTCTTCTCTTTCTTGTTACAACAATGTCTAGGAAAGTTAATATGGTATCAGAGCTTGAGTTTCCGCCATTAATGGCAAATGTCGTTACTGGCAATGGAAAGAAGAGTGCAGCTGCAGACAACTCACAACAAGGTCAACAGGAATCATCAAATCAAACACAAAGTCTGCAACGGACTCGAAGAAAGAATTCTGACGAATCGAATCCAGTCTATTTCAACCACAGTCTATCGATCAAGCTAAATGATCACAACTTCTTGTTGTGGAAACAACAAGTGTTAGCTGCAATCAGAGGGAATCGACTTCAACACTTCATCATGGGCTCCGATCCTCCATTAAAATACCTTACTGATGAAGATCGCACCAGAAAAATCTACAATCCAGAGTATCTTGATTGGGAGGCTCAAGATCAACTACTGGTGTCTTGGCTCCTGTCCTCTATGACTCCAAGTCTCCTAACTCGCATGGTAGGGTGTGAATCTGCCAGTCAAATATGGTCCACACTCGAAAAGTATTTTACTCTACAGGTCTCTGCAAAGATTCTTGAATTCCAAACCAAGCTGCAGAACCTCAAGAAAGGATCTCTATCTCTTAATGATTATCTTCTCAAGGTTAAAGAAACTGTAGATCTTCTTGCATCAGTTGGTGATGTTCTCTCTCCAAGAGATCATGTTCGTGCGATCTTCAAGGGCTTACCTAGTGAATATGAAACTTTTGTCATATCCACTAATACAAGACTCGAACAATACTCTGTAGCTGAAATCGAAGCACTTTTACTTGCCTCAGAATCTCGAATTGAGAAGACTGATCGTGAGATCGATCTAAGTGCTAATATTGCTACAATGGAGCCTGATCCATGTCCTGAAGCCAACCTTGCAAATTATGGTCGAGGAGGATATAAGCAACCTTTCAATCGATTCAACAACACAGGTCCTGGCAACTCCTTTCCAAATAGAGGTAATTTTCAACCCAACTTCAACAACTTCAGTCCTTACAATTACCCCTATTTTGCTCCTGTTCGTGGCAATTTTAATCCTAGCAGAGGTGCTAGAGTGTCTAATCCTAACAATAAGCTTCAGTGTCAGTTGTGTCTCAAACTTGGACACACTGTCCAAAGCTGTTTCTATAGGTTTTACAAAAATTTTCCAGGTCCTTCACACAATAGCCCGAATGCTACTCCTAATTCTGCAACACCACAAGCTAATCTACTCACCTCTTCAAATGACTGGGACATGGTTTGGTATCCAGACTCAGGAGCCACTACTCACTGCACACCAGATCCCACAAATCTTGCACAAAGTTCAGACTACAATGGACAAGAGCAACTGTTTGTAGGTGATGGATCAGGTTTGTCCATTAAACACATAGGTCAATCCTTTTTATCATCAAAATTGTCTCCTGAACCTCTTGTGCTCAATAACTTGTTGCATGTCCCTGCTATAACTAAAAACTTGTTAAGTGTATCCAAATTTGCTAGAGATAACAAAGTGTTCTTTGAGTTTCATCCTGATACTTGTTGTGTAAAGGATCAGGGTACCAAGCAAATTCTGTTGCAAGGGACACACAGGAATGGCCTATATACTTTTGAGGATCTCAACATTATCCCTACACTGCCTTTTGTGATGCTGACTGGGCAGCAGATGTTGATGATAGGAGGTCAACTTCAGGGTATGCAATCTACTTTGGTTCTAATCTTGTTGCCTGGTCTTCCAAGAAACAGCATACCGTGTCACGGTCAAGCACAGAAGCAGAGTTTCGATCCCTAGCAAATGTTGTAGCAGAAATAACTTGGCTTCATTCACTGCTGTTCGAATTGCATGTCTCCATTCCCAGGACTCCAGTCGTGTGGTGTGACAATCTCAGTACAGTGTTACTCACTGCTAATCCGGTTCTACATGCTAGAACCAAGCATATTGAACTCGACTTGTACTTTGTTCGAGAAAAGATACTGCAGCAAGTTGTTGATATCAGACATGTTCCAGCAATTGATCAAATAGCTGATGGTCTTACTAAGTCCATTTCCAGCAACAGATTCAGCAACTTTAGACACAAACTTAGAATTGAAGATGCATCAATTCTAAGTTTGAGGGGGAGTGTTAAGAGTGTCAATTCTGTTATTACTGTTAGAGAAGTTGGTTAGTTTGTTAGAGTCCTAACTGTCTACTTCTCTCTTTGTTTTCTGTTAATGATTCCTGTGTATAAAAGCATGTATGGCACTCTTTATTCATTGAATATAACTGTTCACTCTTTCCCTCTCTTTCTCTCTGTTTCCATACCTTTCTCTTCTCTTTCTTGTTACAGCAATGTCTAGGAAAGTTAATAGTGCATTTTATTTATTTTATAATAAAAAATACAAGAAAAATAATTCTTATTCACATAGACACATAATCATAAATTTAAATATATGTATACTAGCTTAGTTATTTTAGTATAAATCTAAAGATAAGTACATATATATTGATATATATGTATATTGATTTGATTTGTATATAAATAGAGATGGAAATAGATTATTATTGAAGATTAAGAAACAATAGTCTTTTTTTAATTTTTTTCTATGAAATATTAAATAATTTATTATTAAAAAAATAACCGATCCAATCTGCACTATTGCGGATTGGATTGGATTGGATTTAAATTCTTATGCGGATCGGATTGGATCCAAAATATGAAATCCGCACGTAGTGCGGATTGGATGTTGTTTGACCAAAAAAGTGCGGATTGGATCGGATGAACATCTTAAGTATAAGATTTTCAAAAAAAACAAAAAAAGAGCTTGTAGTGTAAGAAATGAATAAGTGGATGTACTTATGCGTTTTCCACATTATTATCAGCTGTATTTATGAAATATTTGTTTAATTAGCACATCATTTTGTCAAGATAAATAAATTAAGAAAAAAAAAAAAAACACACCCTGATGTTGTCCAATACGTGGGAAACATTTTTATAGGTTAAGTGATCTTTACTTATAGATGTTTAAATAAAGAAACAATAACAGGGTCTTTTGTCTCCAAGCGCAATAAGAAACTAAAGCTAAAGCAAGAAAAGAAAAGGACTGCAAAATACAAAAACTACATAATATAAGAAAACATAAGGAATCAAGATCCCTAATAAAAAATGATATCTCATATTTTTGTTAAATAAATTTAAGTTTTACACGTAATTAATATTTTATTTATTAAAAAAATTAAATTTTTAAGTGAATCAATAAAAATAGTTAGCATATTTAATGTAAATTAAATTAATTAAAGTGTTAAATTTAAATTAATTTAACAAAATAGGACAACACTAATTTTTATAGGAGATCTTAATTCAAGAACCTATATTTATGCATTGCTGTTGCTGTCTAATAATAACTTATTACGACTTGTGTTGGAATGAAATACATTGCTTTTTGTATAAATTAAAAATATTCCAAACTTAATAGGCACCACTTATTTGGTAGAAATTATATGTGGTTCCGAGACTTCTTCATTTAATCATACTATTATATTATTGCATAAGTATTAGTTAAGGTGTTTTTTTTTTTTTTTGAATATTGGATTTAATTTTAAAAATTATTTCACAAATATACAAAATAAAAAAAATTATAAAAATACGGTTTTACAGAATTTTAAACGTTTTTACGATTTGTATTATTTATTTACAAAAAATATTGTATTTTTATGTTGTTATTTATATATTTATTATTGTTGATTTGATATTGTTAGAATGTTATTTTCATGTTACTTTTACGTAATTTTTTTATTGTTTTTATAGAATACTTTAAAAATATAAAAATAAAAATAAAAAAATTGCACTTAAAAATATAAAATATTACAAAAAATAATATTTTATACGTAGTTATCCCTAAATTTTAATAAGTATCTACTTATTTAAAAAAAATAATTGAATGACAACAAGAATAAGTTAAATAATACAGTAGATTAAAGGAATAATGTCAATTTATCATTTAATTCATACTATATATATAGTATATATATATTACATAAACAAAAGTGGGTGCTATAAGTATGATCCACCTTAAAATATTCAGTTGAATATTTGTAGCTACCGTATATCCCCAAAGATTAGTATAACGGAGATTTTTCCAAGGATTGGGTATAGAGCCAATCAAACTAATTATAGTCTATCAATTTCATGACTTAATATTATAAATCCAACTAATAAATAGCTTCCCCCTTTCTTATGGGAGAAATTTTTTTGTTTATGCTGATCCTTTCATTGGGTATGATGTTGGTATCGTATTTGGTCCTACCAAGATGAATTGTCCTTTTCCATATTCAATCTTTGGTAGTATTTTTCTTCAAAAACATTTACATAACAAGAACCCTACAAAGACTTTTTTTCAACAAGGACCATCCAGCAACACTAATTGTGTTAAGTGTAACAATAATTATTTCATTTTGTTAGGTAAAGCCAAAATAGTGAAACAAAAATCGCAGCATTCTCCAAAATGGACCAACAATAAACAAGTTTTCGAAAACACTATAATGTTTTGAATTGTTTTTATATATATATATATATCTATTTATCTTTTATATTTATTTAAATTTTTTGTCAAAAAGATAAATATACATTGAAATTTCGACATTTGTTGTTTGTCCTTTCTATTGCTCTACATTTTTGCCCATGGCGTCGCAAGTGAAATAGAATTATGATAACCTCTCAAGCAAGAGAAGAAAAAGACTATCAAAAAGAAAATTAAACAATAATAATAATAATAATAATAAAAATAAAATGCAATCCAATAGGCCTATTTGACAAGTTGAGCACACAGACAAATGACCTAAAATGTGTAGAAATAGGATGACGATTACTTGAAAAATGTCGAAGAAATAGTAGTAGTATTTATTCAAGAGAAATTTATTAAAATATGGTAAATTTAAATTTAATTTTTATAAATATAGAAAATAAATTAATGCCACCGAAAAATATAATTTATTTATTTTTTTCTAAAATAAACAATAATTTAAAAGTAACTAGCTATAGTATATATTACAATGGTTTTTCTTTCTTTTGTGATGTAGTACTTCTATTAATTTTACAATTGAAAAAATAAAAATACTATTGTGGTGATTTAATCACCATTCAAGAACATTAAAACAGATCAATTAAACCAGAGAAACAATTAACATAAACCAGTAAGTTAATTGACAATAAACCAGCAACAGTAATGCAGCAGTAAAATCAATAAGAACACAGGGTTTACAAGGTTCAATCACAAGTGAATAACACTTGGATCTAATCCTTGGGAGGAACTGCCTTGGGGCTTTGCCTTTCTTATTATGAATGAAGCTCAGTAATCAGTAACAACATACAGCAAACACACTAAATGGAGTCTTGCTCCTACACCAGAAACCTTGACACTCGAGAGACATAAATTGAAATAAATCATGCTCTGTTACAACTCAATGTGAATCTCTCTGCTCACCACAAGAACTCTCTCTCTGTTTGTTACCCTTCAATTACAAAACACAAGCCTTTATATATAGGCTGAGAGTACAAACAAACAAAACAAAGTAACAGAAATAACTGTCAAGTTTTACAACAGAAACTAACAGACTTAAACTAATACTTGCAACTGTACATAAACCCCACAAATTCCACCTGGTTTATATACATTTGCAAGTGAAGAAAACTGAGCTAAAAATAACATAGGCAAAACCGTTCCATCAATAAAGTTTTCCTTCACAGATGAAGGATCAACAATCTCCAATGTTCAGCAACTTCAGGCATAGCCTGAATTTCTCACTAGTGACAGCTTTGGTGAACATATCAGCAGGATTTTCATGTGTATTTATCTTCTTTACTTTGACCAATTTGCTAGCAATAATGTCTCTAATGAAGTGTAGTTTGATGTCAATGTGTTTTGACCTTTCATGGTACATGGGATTCTTCATGAGGTGAATAGCACGTTGGTTGTCACAATGAATGAACAAATTGTCAGAATTAATTCCCAGTTCAGATGTCAAACCCTTCAACCAAATAGCTTCTTTCACAGCCTCTGTAGCAGCCATATACTCGGCTTCAGTGGAGGATAAAGCAACAACCTTTTGTAGGTTTGCTTTCCAACTAACACAGCCCCCAAACACAGTGAAAACAAAACCTGATAGAGACCTCCTAGTATCTAAGTTTCCTACATAATCTGAATCTACAAAACCAGTAACATTGTCATTATACTTGCTGTCATTTCCCAGCAGTAAACCAGTTTTGAGTGTGCCCTTTAGATACCTCAGTATCCATTTTAATCCTTTCCAATGTTCTTCACCAGGATCACTAATAAACCTACTCACAACACTCATGCTATGAGCTAAATCGGGTCTAGTACACACCATAGCATACATAAGGCAACCCACACCAGTAGCATAGGGTATACTTTCCATGTATTTTCTCTCATTTTCAGTTTTAGGTGATTGGTCTTGAGATAGTTTGAAGTGTTGGGCAAGAGGAGTTGTCACGGGTTTAGCATCTTTCATGCCAAGCTTGTCAATAACCTTCTTGAGGTAATGTTCTTGAGATAGACTTATAGTATGAGGCCTATTTCTCTTTATTTCAATGCCTAGAATCTTCTTGGCTGGCCCCAAGTCTTTCATTTCAAATTCAACACCAAGTTGAGATTTCAAGCTTTCAATTTTATTTCTTTCTTTCCCTACTATTAGTATATCATCAACATACAATAGTAGATAGATCCCATTGTGAAAATAAACACAAGTATCATATTTGCTTTTGGTAAAGCCAATTTTCAACATAAACTCATCAAATCTAAGGTTCCATTGCCTTGGAGCCTGTTTTAAACCATAAAGAGATTTGTTTAAGAGACATACCTGATCAGGTTTCTCATCATAGCCTTCAGGTATCTCCATGTAGATTTTCTCCTCTAGGTTCCCATGCAAAAATGCAGTTCTAACATCCATTTGATCCACCTCAAGATCAAATCTAGCAGCCATGGATAAGACAACTCTAATGGTAGTTTGTTTGACAACTGGGGAGAATATGTCATTGTAATCAACTCCTTCTTGTTGAGTGAATCCCTTAGCAACCAACCTTGCTTTAAACCTTGGTCCCTCACTACCAGGTATACCATCCTTTTGTTTGAATAACCATCTGCACTTGATTATCCTTTGATTTTCAGGTCTTTTCACCACTGTCCATGTCTTGTTTTTCTTTAAAGATATTTTCTCCTCCTCTATAGCATGCAACCAAGCAACTTTATTTTTACCAGAGATGGCTTCCATGTAACTTGAAGGTTCATCACTCTCCACTTCTTCAGCAACACTAAGAGCATAAGCTGTAAATTCAGCATAACCAAATTTGTCAGGTGCCTTTGTTGTTCTCCTTTCTCTATCTCGAGCAAGTTGATATGAGCTGAGACTAGGTTGAGTGATAGTCTCAACATTGTCATTCTTGGTGGTTTCTGAGGCTTCAGTGGGATTAAATTGAGTAGTGTCCACCTCAATTTGATCACCTACATTGCTGGTTTCTGGTGCAGCAGCAGTAACACTCTTTTTCATAGCCATTTCCTCCTCATTGAACACCACATCTCTACTAATGATACATTTCTTATGCCCTTGTTCTAGGCACCATAATTTGTACCCCTTTACTCCATCAGGATAGCCTAGGAACATGCATTTTAGAGCTCTAGGTTGTAACTTGTCTTGTCTGTAGTGTGCATAAGCTGAGCAACCAAAGACCCTCAAGTGGTCAAGCTTTGGAACATGACCAGTCCAAAGTTCTTGTGGAGTTTTGAATTTCAAGGGAACTGATGGGCACCTATTTATTAGATAACAAGCTGTCTTGACAGCTTCTCCCCAGAAAGGTCTATCCAAACCAGCACCTTTCAACATACACCTAACTCTCTCAATGAGAGTTCTATTCATTCTTTCAGCAAGTCCATTTTGCTGAGGTGTATCTCTAACAGTGAGGTGTCTAGCAATTCCATGTTCTTTGCAAAATTCATCAAATTGATTTGAGCAATACTCCCATCCATTGTCTGTCCTTAGCTTTCTAATCTTGCACTTTGTTTGGTTCTCAATTAGCCTTTTCCAATTGACAAAGGCATTAAATGCCTCATCTTTACTTTTCAATAGGAACACCCAAACTTTCCTAGAAAAGTCATCCATGATGCTAATAAAATAGCTAGCACCACCAAGAGTTTTAACTCTAGAAGGCCCCCACAAATCCGAGTGTATGTAGGCTAATTTCTCCTTGGTAGTGTGTTGACTAGTAGCAAATTTTACCCTACAGCTTTTCCCATAAACACACTCCTCACAGAAACCAAGTTTCCCATTTAAACCACCTTGAAACAGCCCCTGTTTGTCGAGTTCATTGAGCCCTCTTTCACTAACATGTCCTAGCCTCAAATGCCATAGTTGAACATCATTATTTGCATTGTTTATTGCTGGTGTTGCAGATCCTATTACACCAGAGCCAACCATGTAGTAAAGACCATTTTTGAGTCTTCCTCTAACTACCACAAGTGACCCTTTTGAGATGTTGAGAGTGCCTTGGTCGATTTCGACAGTGTACCCTTGATTGTCAAACATGCCTATGGATAACAAGTTCCTCTTAAGATCAGGAACATATCTAACTTTCTGAACTGATCTAACAATGCCATCATGCATTTTCATATTAACCGTGCCAACTCCAATGATTTTACAAGCTTTGTTGTTGCCCAAGAGAACAGTACCTGCTGCATTTTCTTCAAATTCAGTGAACAGGTTCTTGTTTGGTGTCATGTGGAAGGAACAACCCGAATCAAGAATCCATTCCACACCAGAATCTTCACTAGATGCAACAAGAACATCAGCTGAATCGTATCCAGATGCAACATCAGCTTCACCCCTTTCCTTGCTTTTGTCCCTTTTGAGCTTGTTCTTTAATAGATAACAATCATCCCTAAAGTGACCTTCTTTCTTACAATAATAGCACTTCTTTCCCACTGCATTTCTGTTCTTGGAATTGGACTTGTGTCCATTCTTTGATTTCTTGAAATCTCTTCTTTCTGGTCTTCCTCGAACAAATAGACCTTCCCCACCAGTTTCGGATCTGTCATCAACTTTCTTTTGTATTTCTTTTGAGTTAAGGGCTGCTTTAACTTCAGACATGGTAAGAGTATCCTTACCATAAAGTATTGTGTCCACAAAATGTTCATAGTTCTTAGGCAAGGAGCTGAGTAAAAGAATGGCTTGGTCTTCCTCATCAATCTTGACTCCAATGTTGTTCAAATCCAAGATCAGTTTGTTGAAGTCATCAAGATGCCTCCTTAGTTCTTTTGTTTCCTCCATTTTCATGGTGTAAAGTCTTTTCTTCAAGTACAGTTTGTTAGCTAAAGACTTTTTCATATAGATTGTACCAAGTTTATTCCATAAGCCAATAGCAGATTCCTCTTCAGCAACTTCTCGAAGCACCTCATCACCCAAACTGAGTAATATTGCACTGTGTGCCTTCATCTCGAGTTCTTGAGACACTTTCTTTACATCTTCTCCATCTTTGGAAGCAGGTTCAAGAATAGCATTGACAATACCCTGCTGCACAAGGAGTGCCTTCATCTTGATGCGCCATAGGCCAAAATCGTTCACACCAGTGAACTTGTCAATTTCGAATCTTGCAGTAGCCATTGATGTTCTTCAAGCTTGATCTTCACGGTTCTTGAATCCTCAAATGCAACCTGTGCTCTGATACCATTTGTGGTGATTCAATCACCATTCAAGAACATTAAAACAGATCAATTAAACCAGAGAAACAATTAACATAAACCAGTAAGTTAATTGACAATAAACCAGCAACAAGAACAATAGTAATGCAGCAGTAAAATCAATAAGAGCACAGGGTTTACAAGGTTCAATCACAAGTGAATAACACTTGGATCTAATCCTTGGGAGGAACTGCCTTGGGGCTTTGCCTTTCTTATTATGAATGAAGCTCAGTAATCAGTAACAACATACAGCAAACACACTAAATGGAGTCTTGCTCCTACACCAGAAACCTTGACACTCGAGAGACATAAATTGAAATAAATCATGCTCTGTTACAACTCAATGTGAATCTCTCTGCTCACCACAAGAACTCTCTCTCTATTTGTTACCCTTCAATTACAAAACACAAGCCTTTATATATAGGCTGAGAGTACAAACAAACAAAATAAAGTAACAGAAATAACTGTCAAGTTTTACAACAGAAACTAACAGACTTAAACTAATACTTGCAACTGTACATAAACCCCACAACTATTTTTACCGAAGTAATCAATTACTATCATATCAATTTTAAAAATTATTAATTCGAAGAAGTATGCATAAAATCATAAAAATATGTAAAATTGAAAATGCAGTATTTATCAAGCTTATAGGAAAAATAAAAGTAGAACATAAAAGTAATTTTCTCTTTATTCAACAAATTTAAATTTCCATACAAATTGAGTAAATTACACTTTATACCTTTTTATATTGTCCTCTTTTATTTGTACTCTCTTTTTTAAAGTCTATTATTTTTACATCTTTTTTTTTAATTTTTATACTACTTTTGCCCCTGTCACTTATAGATACTCTCTTATGTCAGGGTATTTTGGGTACAATACATATAAAAAGAAGTACATTTCAATTAAATACAAAATTAAAAATAAATTTAATTAATTGATTAAAAAAAGTAATATTTTTCAACTTAACCCTACAAAATTTGCTCCAATATGTGTCCACCCAGTTAAAAGGAATATGCGGTAGTAACAAAAAAAAAACATTTAAGTATTAACATCTACTGTAAAATTATTAATATTAGTACTAAATTAACTCCTTTTTTATTGGATAAACAAAGATTTTACTAAAGATGAGACACCGTATTTATAAAGCACATTTTAAAATGATTACTTACTCTTTCAAAAACGAAAAATTGACTACTAAGCATTTTTACATTTACAAGGAATTTTGAGTACCATAGAACCCAACCCTCTATTTTTTCTCCATGATATATACATGGCTGTGCTGAACAGAGCTGGGCTGGGCTGGGCCTGGTGGTTGGAAAAATTTAAGACTTTTGAAATAAATTATTAAAATACGTCAACATGAAAAATTTCTCATTTTTACTTTTTAAATTTTTTATTTATAAAAACACATTTTCAGTAAAAATAATAAAATATTTTTTTTTATTATTTTATAGTTTATTTATAGTTGTCATGAGATTGTTTTTCAGGTTATTTTATAGTTTATTTATAGTTATCGTGAAGTTGAAATCTCGTTATTTTTAGTTGTTTTTTAATTTTTTACTGAATAATGTATATTTTTATAATTTTAAAACTTTACAAATATATTTTTATAATTAAAAATTTCAAGCCATATAACTATAAATAAAACATAAAAGAATGTATTTTTAAAAATTTCCCATTTTGTTATCTAGCTAGAATCTACTTGTTAATTTAGTTATAGTGTTACATGGTATCAAATTTAGTTATAGATGTGCAAGGTATCAAATTTTATTTATTCTCTGTTTTTTTTTTCATTAACAAATTTGGTTATTAATTGACACCCTAATAAATTATAGCCTCAATATTTAGTCTCTCCAACTTTCCAACTTCCTCAGTAGATCTAGATCGACTTAGTGGCTTCATTTTTAGATCTTTATTACTTCAAATGGAGAGGAGCATCCCTGGTTACGTCTTCACACCAAATTTTAGACTCTCGCTCTCTCTCACTGTTATCAACATTTCCAGTAAAAAATGTTCTGGGCTTTTGAACATGGAGGTGGCAAAATGGCCCAATTGTAGAATTATATTAATGAGACTTTTCTTTTTTATGTTTTTTTTTTCAAAGTTTACAAATATGATTTTATTTTTTGAAAAAATTTGTTTTTAGAAAAATTCAAAAGAAAAATAAAAATAAACATTATTGAAATAAAAAACAGTTAGTAACAGAGAGATACCAGTCACTTCCTTAGGTATACTCTTTTTGTTTTCTTTTTTAATTTTTCCCAAAAAATAACCTTTTTTTTTTCACAAATTGAATGAAAACTCATAAGTGTATTTTTTACTTATATTATTTTCTCAAAAACAATAAGTATTTTTCTTTTCATAATTTTACAATCTCTTCATTTCCTCCTTTTTTTAATTTAATTTAAAAAATTTAGCTCCTATTTATATAAATTATAAAATTTTTAAGAAAATATTAGTGCATGTTAGTATAGTATTGAATTTTCAAGGCAAAATCTATTTCCTTCCTATTTTAGTGCAACTTTCGTCTGTTACTACCGTTAAATCTGTTTGTGTTTCAGCAAAAAAAAAAAACATGTTTGTACGAGGTGAAAGTACTCAATTGATAGTTTTCAGATAGAATTTTAGGAAAATTTTGAAAACCTGGATCATTAGTTAGCATATATTGTGTAATTACAATTGGTAGGACATTTAATTATTGAGTCAGTGACCAAACAAAATACTTCACATCCCATTCATTTCATGTAATTTAACTTTTAATTTCGTTACCATAATTCATACACAAGCAATATACTGTTAATGTTCGTGAAAAGCAACTGGGTCGAGTGTTGAGCTGGGCACCAAGTAAGAGAAGAAAAAAAATGGTGTGTATTTATTGACTTAACAAAGTGAATGAGTTTAAGTGGAGGGTTCTACCAGACGTTTCATCTCTAGTATTTTTTCTATTTGCGTCAACTTGTTTGTGACCAACCCTATATTATTAAACACAAAAATAAGCTCAACTTGTGATCATTTTTGTCCTCAAAACATTATTTTATGATCAACTTGATGATAATGTTCTTTCCTTTTTCTTCTTCTTCTTTCTCTTCTTGAATTTTCATATTTGCACTCTAAAAACTTCAACTTGTCCACTTAAATATATTAAAGTTGGACAATTTTCTCCCTTTTTCCTTTCTGCTGTAAACAACTCCTTTTCTCCACTAATCCCTATCGCTATCTCATTTTTCTTACCTTGTTTGGGACAGTCACGTGGCAAATATTATTTGATTAATATATCATAATATGATACGCACCGGTCTTCCCATCTCATTTTATATATCCCTTGATTAAGGCTTTGAGGCTTTTCATGCTTTTAACATTTAGAGAGAATTATGTCAAACAAATATCATCTAAAAATGAAAGCTTTATTTTTGGGAAATTTACAAAAATACTGGAATTTGGGTTAACTTTTACAAAAATACTGTCACACGGAAATTTTTTCAAAAATACTGTGTTTTTATAAAATACCAATAAAACACAAAGCATAACAACTCAAAACAACAGTAGAACACTAGTAGAACACCAGTGAAAACTTAACACAATATACTGCAGTATGAAACTTATAAAAAAATACAGTAAAAAAGTAAAAAATACCGTCTGACAGTATTTTTGTAAAAAAATGACAAAAGTTAGTATACCATGTAAATTTCCCTTATTTTTTCTTTCTAAATTTTCAAGATATAAATTAACCAAAACCAACATGCAATGATGCAAAGCAAATCATTGCCAGTTGCGGTGAGTGTGCAAAAGTACTTGTATCTTCTACAGTATTGATATGATATAAGAGAGTATGTATAGTACCAAAACTAATTTACCCCAACTTGGTTTGGGAGAGACAACATGAGAAGATAACGGCAAAATGTAAAGAAATATATAAAAGAAAAGGGACCCCACAACTTTGGAAATTTTGTCAAGTTGCTGAATCGAAAAGCCATGGGTACTGGGGAGATGGGGGTTGAGCCTGGTCCTACAACCTACCTACAAGCTTTCAAACCGAAAAGTTGATTGTGGTTTGGTACTGTTGTTTGTAGGACCATCCTTCATTCATGCATGCTCATATTTCACCATCACATTAACTCCCATATAAAACCAGACAAATTATACTTTTTTTAATTATATTAAAAAAGAAAAGCAGTCCCTATGGAATAACAAACACATCTCTTACTCCTCACATGTGGGGTCCTTTCCCACGTGCTGTAGGACTCACCCCTCACCCACTTTACATTCATATCAAAGGACTTATAATATTGCCCAATTTTCCTATAAGCTACGAAATCAGTGCAACTAAATTGTTATTACACTATGTTTGATGAAGTAAATGCTTACTTTCTTTTCCGGTTCGAAAAAAAATGCTTACTTTCTTCTTTTGTTTTTGGTTGATATATTCTATTTAAATTTGAATTAAAAACATTACATATTATATTTTAATACAAATTTAATAGTAATATCCTAACAGTAAAATTAATTTTTTATTCAATGTATAAATGAAATGTTATTGTAACATAAAATTTAACATATTATATTTTGTATTAAATTTTAAATTTAGAGCACTTTATATGTTACTATTGAAATTCACTTTTACGGACTCAAATATTCCTATACACCACAGCTTTTAGCCAAATAAAATATAATGGAGATAAAAATGCAGTAGCAAAATAAGTATTAGAATTATAATAACATTACATTTAAAAAGGATTAATGAAAAGAAAAGCTAAACAGTACAATCGAATTCGAAGGCTTTAGACAAAGCTACAATTACTAAACCACAGCAGGGACATGAATGTGTAGGGTAGACAACTCTGTGGCCCCATTGCCCCAGCAGTAGCTAATGTGAAGTTCAATTCAAATCCTACTACCACTAAACATAAAACAAAAAAAAAAAGGCAAAAATACCCTATTGTTTGCCTGTAAAATGTGATTTTCTTAAATCCTCTATATAATAAGCTGGAAGCAGAAAAAATTATTCCTTTTGTTCCAACTCATTTGAATCAAGCTGCTGATATACCACTAGAGCAGTCGTTCGAAGAAACATCGTGACCAGACGAAACCTTTTGTTTCCTTCCATGTCGTCGGTGGTTATCGCTTGCTCCTCCTCGAACTGCCCCTCCTCCTACTACCATCCCCTCCCTCAAACCCCGCCGCTGATCCACCTGTCTTTATTGGATTCATGAAAACATACCAAACAGTAAGAATCCTACAAAGCTAATCCAATTTAAAATTCTTTTGAAACTATGGTTACATTACATATATTCAATATTTTCAATATGAAAGTGAATAAGATATAACTAGCAAAAAAGAGCATAGGGTCTAACTAACCCCTACACAAAAGCTCTGAAGATGAGCAGCAAAGCCTGAAGAAGAATCATTCCCATTTGTCCTAATTCCATTGTTCATATCGGTGGAGCTACGTTTATTACTGGAACTTGAACTTTCACAATTATAAGATGCATAGGACGTAGAAGATGTCGTTGAGGTTTCGCAGTAGGAAGTACTATTACTTGATCCAAATGCATCATTGTTTCCTTGAAACATATCTTCAAATAGTTGCTGCAATTCTTCAAAGGTTTCTTCCCCACTTTCCTGCTAAATTTTCAACAATCAAAATGATGTACTTTCTCTTCTCTTGTGTATATTTTTCAATGATTTTTCATTACATAACTAAGCAGATGAACAACCAAATTTGTATGACAGAAAGGCAAATTGATGCAACATATTCATGGGCCCACACTTTGCCTTTGCTACTAAAATTTTCATACGCACTAATAAAAGTGAAACTTACAAAATTTTCTATAAAGAAAATCAAGGATTATTATTATTTTCCCTTTTAAAATGGGGGACCTCCAGAAGCAGAGTTTGCTACTCCTAGTATCTGAACACCGAAGACCATAACAACAAAGAAGAATAAAAAAATAGAGGCGTATCATAATAATATCTGATTAAAAAAATGTAATTTGCAGACCCTAAAGTGGCCCATCCAGAATTTCTTATAGGATACATACAGCCAGCCATTATTAATATCTCCTTTCTCAAAGTGCCTCGCTTTTAGTGAGGCACAGAGACCTAAAATGCAAAGCAAAAGTCTACATCATAGGACTTGCCAAAAAGCGAGACCCAATTCTTCCTTAATTTGATCCAGCTCCAAAAACATTAGCAGAACCAAGATTCAATTTTGGAGATATTACAAACACTGGAAAATGTACCAATTTTTTTTTTTTATTTATTTATATGCATAGACAAATATATAAATAAATAAATAAATAAAAAAAAAAGTGTTTGGTAACTCACATTAGGCTTTGTTTGACTCATCATAACAGCCATCTCGCTCAAAAAATCACCCATACCCTGCATCAACCAGTTAAAAATTACAATCAGTACCATACCATAATCATCATCATTAATTCATAAAAACTGGTTTTGAGAATATTTTAAAGATGCCCACTTAATATAAAAAGGAAAAATAAATGGTTCATGGAATAGGGAGTAATAATTGAGTAGGGCATGGTCCATTATAACCTTACAGAGCAAGCTCTGGTTTGGTTTGCAAAGGCTGAGAAAGGTCAGAAGGAAAGCGAAAAGTCAACATGTCTTGAACCAATGAGATTACAGACTTGATTCTTTTGTACTTACACTTTCGTCATCATCGCTATCGTAGACTCCGACGTCGTACATGAACCTCTTATTCTCGTCTGATAAAACTGTGAATACAAAATATAATAGTAAAAAAATACATAAAGTTAACATAAAAGACTTCGTCAATCCAATAATTAAACTTTAATTTTTCAAAAGTGAAAAATAATTTAGAAATTGTGAAATTACCAGAATAGGCTTGTTGAATGGCCTGGAATTTCTTTTTGGCTTCCTCCACGAACTTTGAATTCCCGGAAGCCGAACACCGATCCGGATGCCATCTCTATTTAAAAAAGTTGAAAAAAATAATGATAATAGTGAACTGCATGGATTCAAATAAATCCCACAAGAACTGTGACTTTTCTCTATAATTGTATGTTGTAATTTTTTTTTTTTTGAACCCAAGTCAACCGTCTCCTTGGAGAGGAAAAAACAAGACATAAATCAGAAACTCCATGAAAAAATTTAATTTTGAAAATGACCCATATGAAGAATTTAGAAGGATTAAACAGGAGAGGGTTTTAGAAGAAAGGTCATCGAAGAAATTCTAACCATTGCTAATTTCTTGTAAGCATTCCTCAGCTCCAAAGTTGTACATTCCTTTTTCAAACCCAAAACTGCATAAAAGTCACTGCTTTTCTCTTCCCCATTAGCCATTACTGTAAACTTCCTCTTCTTCTTCTTCAAAGAAAATCAAAACCCAGAACGAAAAATCCCCGATTCTCACTTATTGTCGACAGATTAAAGAACCCAGAAGCCCAAAAAGAGAGCAAACTACAATCCCATATAGATAGATAAATATATGTATATATATTATAACAAATCACAAATCATAGACTACATCTTTCCCAATTGGGACAAGGAAATTCGGCATATTTGAGTTTGAGGTAGCTTGAGGGGAAAGGGGAAGTGGGTTTAAGGCGGAAAAAGAGGATCAACACACAACACCCTTTCTTCCCCCTTAACGCTAAAGCCTCAGGAACTCTCCAGAAACAAGCCCAACTTATATATAAATACTATAGCTTTTTTAGAATATATTTATCACATTTTTATTTTATTTTAATACTTTAATTTTTTAAATTCATATAAAATTTATAATAATGTGATTTAAATGCAATGTGTTAATAAATGATAGTGGCGATGGAAGAATGGACGGCTGTGATTGCATGGGAGTTGTTGATATTTTAGCGTATGGTGTGTCCAGAAGGTTCTGTTTTTCACTGTTATCTCAACAAGTCTTTGCTGACGGCAAAAACCATATCTTTCCATTAGACGAAACTCTCAGCTCTGTGGGTCCCTTCCTTTTTCTCTTCTCTTCTCTTCTTCTTTCCCTCACTACCAACTTGCTAAGAAAATGTCCAAACTGCCCTCTTACACCTTTTTTTCGTTTATTTTTTTTTTTTCTTAATATGAATTAAATTATGCCCCTTATTTTTATTTATTTCATTATTTTTTTACGTGTTGGAATAAAATTGGGTCTTTAGAAATTCGTTATTTTCCAATTCTTTCTATCTATCTTGGTAATTTCAAGTGTGTTTTTTTTCTTCCTTTTGTTGTTGAAAGTCACAAAACCTTTTATTAACAACAGTTAAAACAGTAAATGATGTCAAATCCATAAGTCATTTTACTTGGAATATCCTTAATAAAATCAAAACAAGATATCTGATAGGCTTTATTTATCAAATTTTAAGTAATGAGATAATGGTAGCATTTTTACAATAATTTATGAAGAGAATAATTAGTATTTTTCTACTTATTTAATATTATCCCTTAAAATATATAATTGGTTAAAATTTTTTTCTAAAATATAATAAATGTAAAAATTCATAGAATTCTTAACAAGCTGTATATTTTAATTAGCGAATAAATAATTTAGAATTGTTGAAAATTTAAGTGGTAAAATTATTAATTATTCTTATGAAAACTATAGTATGGGTGAGGTTTTTTATTTAATGGTATTTGAGCTTTTGTTCAATGGGGATGCATTTAAGGAATGGGTTAAAGAATCTTTATTAATAGAACTTCGTAGAAGAAAGATTTTTAGTTTAATTCACACATAGACTCTCTTTCATAATTTAAGTTTCATTCCAATCATTTAAAATAAGACAAAATTGTGTTATTTCATATAGATATAACAACAAATACAAAGACAAAATAATGTTTTTTTTTTTTTTTTTTTTTTTTTTTTTTATAACGATGAGTTATTTTTAAAATAGAAATCCTATATTCATCTTTTTTATTAGATATTGTTTTAGTATTTTCATCATAAAGTTATGTTTAATATTTTTTAGAATATAATTTTTTATATAAATTTATTAAATAGTTGGTACTAATTCACTTGATTTATTATTTTTGTAGGTAATCAATTCTATTGGTGAAGTAGTTAAACACTAGTTTTTTTTTTTTTAATGGATGAAACATATTAAAAAAATAAGGTTATTCCATTCAAAAAAAAAAAAGGTTATTCGGCTAATTA
Source organism: Cannabis sativa (assembly GCF_029168945.1). Lineage (NCBI taxonomy): Eukaryota > Viridiplantae > Streptophyta > Magnoliopsida > Rosales > Cannabaceae > Cannabis > Cannabis sativa. The sequence goes on from NC_083601.1 coordinate 42,829,053, forward strand.
AACCACTTATATTTTTATTTTGATATAATGAATCTTTTATTTCTTTTAGTGGCAATACACTCTTAATGTTTGGTTCTATTTGTATATTAAGGTATAGCGTCTAAACATAATTCATTAAATGCCATGTTAGAAGAAGGTGGTGGTGGTGGTAATGGGTTGGGATTTGGGATTAGAAGGGATTATTTGGATCTTTATGAAAATGAATTAGAAGGAAGAAAAGAAAAAAAAAACAAAGAAATATTAAATAAATTTATTTTATAATAAAAAGTTTAAATAAATTTGTTAATTTTATTTTAAATTTTAAAATATTTGGACTAATAAAAGTATAGTCTAACATGACATTTAGCCGACAATATTGTGTTTTGATAACCAATGTTTAATTGAATTTGTATATAATTGTATAATTAAAGGTAATTACATAATTTAATATGTTTGTTGACAATGTAATTACATTGTAATTGTGTAATTATTAATAATGCAATGCGTGTATGCTTAATTGTGTGTTCGATTTAATTTAGATGATTTATTAAATTATTTTGTCATATAATTTAATTAAATTAACATTGTAATATTAAGAAAACAATATTTAACACAAATTTTAAAATAGAACTGTAAAAGTAGTAAATTTTTGAAAAAAAAATATAGTTAATAGTTTCTAAGTAAAGTTATGTTTGTTTGTGAAATAAATTTTTTAACTTAAGTGCTCTCATAGATAATAATTAGGTGGAGTTCATCTGGATCGGAGGGGCATTATTGGTCTGAGTTAGACCAGTAGGAGCTTTGGTAGCTGGATCGGCACTGGTGGACTCCATTGTTGACGTTTATCAATGACAATTTGATATTATATGTAGAATTCTGAGTATGAATTTCATGAAAAAAAGAGAGAATTTAAAAGAGAGAAAATACGAAAACAAAGTTCACTTTATGATTGAAATGAACAGAACTCATTATAGTGATACAAAGACTTACCCAAGAATATTTAAACAAGAAAAGAAAATAATAGACTGAACAAAATTGTTATAAAACTGTGTAACAGAAAGCTAACAGATTTCCTATTCAGATTGTATATTTATATTGAGAGGTTTTAATTATATTATTTAATTTGTATGACCCTCATGAGTAAGTATAATTAAACTGTATAATTATTAAAAAAAAATAATTTGAAATATTAACTACTTAAAAATATATACGTTTTTTTTGTGTTATTAGTAATTATTTTGTCAAACAAAATATTATAACTTCATATATAATTAATTAACATCTAATACACAAGTACCCCTTATATTTTAGAAAAATTTACGTCAGTGGACGTTGTTTTCATTTTAATTATGAATTTAGCCTTAGTTTAATTAATACGATTTTATACCGTTTGTATTTTAAAATTTGGAGTGACACGTATACCGTTCCAAATGCTTTTTATATTTGATATGTTTTCCAAGTTTGTGCATAGCCTATTTTCTCTTTCTTTCTCATAGTTCTTACGCACCATTATTTGGGTTTTAATTTTTTTTTTATGGTCAAATTTTTTAATATACCTAAGCTGGCGGAGAAGAAGCTTAGGGTCAAGTTTGTTGAGATCACTAGCTAATTAATATATTTCTTTCTGTTATTGTTCTTTTTTTTTCATGTAAATCTAAATAAATATGGGCAATTTTTATTCATACAACTACTACATAAATAAGAACATTACATTTTAATTACCACAAGTAACTAATTTGTTGGATTTTTTTTTTATGTATGTTCAATTTGAATTATTCATCAATGAATCTCCTTTTTGTTTTTTTAAAAAAATTTTAAAAAGTTTTTTTGGTTACACTGATAATTATTTGAGCTCAAAATTTATGTCACCGCAATCTACTTTTCAAGAGGATTGTTTTAACATATGGGAAACATATATTTTTCTATCGTTGTTGGAAAAAATAATTAAAATCAAAAGTAACCTTTTATTAATTTTTTCTTTTTTTGAGAAAAAACCTTTTAGTTTCTTTACTAGAAAATTAAATTTCAAATGCGAACTAGTTTCTAAAATAATTTATAATAAATTAAATTTTTAAACATGACATCTTCTCTACTATATAGGATGTGTTAGTGTTACTCATTTAAAGTAAATTTATTTAGATACTAAAAAGCTTTTAAATATGAAATATTATAATATTTATTGTAGTAACCCATAAAATTAGATGGTATACTTATTTTGTTCAAATATAATATTTAGTATTACTTCTTCAAATAATAAAATAATATATAATATAGTCTAAAAATTAAAAAAAATAAAATCATAGTTTTAAGGTTATCGATTAAAATAAGCAACTAAATGTGTATGAGAAAAAAATTATTCATGAAATAATTTTTTTTATAATAAAAAGTAACTAATTGATATATTATTTACATCAAAAGTAACTAAAATGTTGCTTTTTTTAAAACTTGCAAAACATTGAAAATTCTGGAAGCGAGAATTTTCAAGTTTTTCCTATTTTCGGTAATAATTTTGAATTTCGGTATTTACGCTGACGTGGCACATCGGTATTTGTGCAAAAAAATTTGTTGAAAGTATTTTTGTAAATAAAATCAGTTTTTGGTATAATATTAAAAAGACCCCTATATTTTAAAGTATAGTGTGATTACTAAATTGTATAATTATTACACAATTACTTTCAAAATTAGTATCAAATATTAGAAGGTATCACTCAAAAAAAAGAAATGTATAAAATAAAAATAGAGTAATTTGCGGCAAAACCCCCTCAACTATCAATTTATTGCAAAAAACCATCCAACCCCATATTTTGGTGGGAAAACCCTCCAAAGTACTGTTTCGTTTACATTTTTAAGGTGTCGTCTATTCAGCCTCATTAAGTCTTAATTTTGCCCACGTGGCAATGACAAGTCACTAAAAAATTATCCTACGTGGTCATATTTTACAAAATAAAATATGAAATAAAAATAAAAAATTTAAGACTAATTTGCGGCAGAACTCCCCCAACTATCAATTTACTTGCAAAAAACCATCCAACCTTAAAGTTTTTTGGATGGTTTTTTGCAAGTAAATTGATAGTTGGGGGAGTTTTGCCGCAAATTGCTCTTAAAGTTTTATTTTTATTTTGTAAAATATGGCCACATAGGATAATTTTTTAGTGACTTGTCATTGCCACGTGGGCAAAATTAGGACTTAACGATAATTTCGACGTACGACACCTTAAAAATATAAACTAACAAGATTTTTAGAGGGTTTTTCCACCAAAATATGAGGTTGGATGGTTTTTTACAAATAAATTGATAGTTAGGGGTTTTGCCGCAAATTACTCATAAAAATATAAAGGGACTTATTAGCAACAGTTACCCTAAAAATGTTACAACTAAAAGTGATGTTTATTACTTAAAAATATCAATCATTAATGTTTATTACACATTCGTCTGTAATTTGGGTGTGTATAATAGCATTTAACATTAATTAAAAAAAGTAGTGTTATTATTGAAGTTTTGATATTTATTTTGCAAGCATTTAATGTATGGATTTAATGGTCCTATAATTTTATTAGAGAATAACAGGGTGAATACGGTGCCATTGTATGTGTCCACCTTTAAATTATTTTTTTATATTATCTCTTCTTGGGCAGAACCTGAATAAAACCATTCATCTTTTTGAAATTATTTCTACATCACAGTCTTGCTTTATGTACGAGGAAGTGACATTTAGCAACGTTCTTTTGTATAATTGATTAGTATATAGTACTACGACCAAAATTAATTAATTGCTTCAGAAACTAATCCAACAAACTTTAAAACAAAATTAAATAAAAGATAGATCTCGGGGAAAACCAATTAAAGTATACATAATATTTTCATATATATCGTCTCTTTGTTCTTATCTTTTTTTTTTCTTGACTTACACATACAAGTTATAAAATGAAATATTCCAATTTTAATTTTTTTTAAAGGCATAAAACAATTAACTCCAATCGTGTTAGAATTTGAATAAAATGAATGAGATTCCATCACACTGTTTAGGAGTGTCCAAGCAGTCGGCATTTGCTGGTCGTCCCCGGGATAAAACAGTTTAGTCGTCGCATCAGAACCCCACTGCACTGTAGAGCACCGTCGAATACACCCAAATATATTTGATACCGCAGATAGAATTTTAGTATTTAGGAAAACTGCATTTTTTTCTGATATGAAAAAGATGTATTCTTCTCATCAGTTCAATCGCATTATATAGACGAATGGATTAAAAAATCATAACGGGAAGAAGAACGTTTTCTGAATCGTGGGGTGAGTTGGTTTTGACGTGTCCCATTAACTGATACGACTAAGTAATCAGTTCCAATTAAACATATTTCTTAATTAAATTAAAAAATAAAAAAATAATTATTTTATTAAATAATTGTGGGGGTTAAGTGTGTGAGTCCTCACCCATTTGCACAAAACTAGTACCCCTTGGAGCCCAAACTCAAATGCCAAAATTGCACTCTATATATTCTTGTAAATAAGGGTTCATGTCCCATGTGGGACTCTTTCCACTTCACACACACTAGAACACTCTTATATTTTGTTAAAGCATTCATCAAATTTCCAACATCTTATACATTCTATAATCTTTCCACACATTAGTAATGTGAGACTCTCTAACATCTCTCTCAAGATGGTAGCTATTTTATTTGCTCACCATCTGGAAAACTCGATCATAAGCGGCTTATTATCCCTGATCACAAGTGGCACTTTTTTGTGGGGTTAGATAGTTATTAGAGGATTTTTTTTATTTGTTTTTGCTCTAATACCATGTTAGAATTTAAAATAAGATGAATGAGATTCCAACTCAAAACCAATTAACAATGGGAGGAGTAGCCCATTCATCTTATATATTCTAGCTATTATTTATCTTTTCACACATTATCAATGTGAGACTTTATAATAAATCCATAAATATAATTTTATAAGTGATCATAGGCATAGTTTAGTTATTAGTGGTTCTACATTTCTACTCACAAAAAAGAAGTCTTCTGAATATTTCCTCCCCAATATAAAAAAATAAATAAATAAACATATAATTTCATATGCATAAACATGGGAACGTCATTTTACATTATGGATAGCTGAGTGGGTGAGTAGAGAAAAGAGGGAAGACGCTATATACAGATGGGAGGAGATGATAAAATTTTTGTTTGGTGAGAGAAAGAACATTGAAGGAAAGAAATGATAGATGGAAAGAATAAATTTTTAATTTTTAAATTTTAAGTTTGTATTTTAGATTTTATTTTGAAGATTGTCATTCTAATATAACAGTGTTTTTGGTTTGGTGTTGTGATGTTTTTTCAGTCTCGCTAACTCTGGCGACAACTATTAATAAAGGGAAGGTGTTTTTCAAGGTAATGGGGTATTGTTCAAATACGTTATAGCTTTATTGTCTATATTTTCGGGAGCAATTTTGTCCTATGTGGCTTGCGTTTTGTTTTCCGCAGCTCATGGTTTGGTAAAACATGCCTTTCGGGGCTTCACCGCCGATTGTAATGTGTTATTCATGTGTGACTTTGTTCACTACGTCAAAAAAAAAAAAAAAATTCCTTCTATAGGATAAAGATTAATACTCTCTAAATTATAAATATATCATCTTAATATATTATTAAAAAAAAGTTACTTTTAAGGATAATATATTTGACATTTCTTTCTATTTTTTTTTTAAGTTTTCAAAACATAATTTGTATTTGGTTGATATTTTTTTAAAAATGTTTTTATTTTTATTTTAAAAGAAAACTTTGAAAACTATTTTAAAAAAATATGACCAAATACGTTTAATTTTTATTTTATTTTTATTATTATTTAAATTAATGATTAAATAATAACAACTCTAAGTAAACATGCTTACCAATAACTAGTTATATAAGTGACAACAGAGTAAATAAAAAATAATATATATTGTGTATAAAATTTGACTCATTTGATATTTATGTCAAATTTAATATAATTTTTAACATGTGTTAAATTTGGACTAATTTATACACGATTAATGAATTTTATTTTATAAAATTAGACTATATATATATATATATACACCGTACTTTTAGCACTTAGATAATATTCTTCTTGATTTTACTAGTCAAAATATTAAGATGGATATCACTCATATATGATAGTTTATGCTAACCTGAATAATAGTACAGTATTTTAACCATACGTACATAATTAAAGGTGTGGAAAGGCCCAAATCAATGTTGATTGCCAGTAATCTCAACTATATATGACAGTTTATGTTAATATCGGCTAAAAATAGGAAATTTAACCCTAATAAACAATCTGATGACCACCCGGAATGACCAAAAAAAAAAGTCAGGTATATGTCACTGCAAATACACCAATTGCTACTGCTATATATTCTCCTCTAAAGTCGTTGCAATAATAAGAAATTAAGAATCAGGAAATAATAAGAATGAAAAAATTACTTTTATCGAAACATATAATCAATATATATTTGCCACAAATATTACCAAAATTGCCGCAAAGGCCTTAAATATTATCTTAAATGAATAATCTATTTATGCTGAATCTATTTCCTCTAAAATTTATTAACCAGTGGATGTAAATTATATTCAGATAAATGAGTATTATTTTCAAAAAGAATTTTTTGCACCTACTTCTCGTAGGTTCTGATGAATATAGTTGATACAATTCAAAAATTTTACTGATGTTTGTATGTTTCTTAAAAGGGTTTTCTTTTCTTGTCAAAACAGATGTTTTTATATTGTAGAGAGTTACAAAAATGAAAGAATTTATTTTTTTTTGTTTTAATTTTCTTTATATAAGAATGCTTAGACAATAAAACTTTTAGCTTATTATTATACACATTGAAAATTATTGAGCTCTAAAACCAAAGATATAAAAAAAATCTATAACATTATGTAGATCAAGTGTACTCTCTGGCATATTATTATATTTTATGAAGCACTTGTTTGTTGGGGTTAGGGAATATGAATTGACAAGCAAAGATTTTTTTTACCTTCTGGGTAATGGAGCAAGAATTATATGGCTACAAACAATAAGAAGAAGAAGAATTAAGAATATTATTGTTGCAATGGAAAGAGGGAGGGTGGGTGGTCCAAAGGGGCCAACAGACCCATGTGAATTTTGGCCAAATCAGATTAGAACCCTCTCCTCTTCACGTGCCTCATGTATGACTAAGCTTTACGTGTATATATATAGTCTCTCAAGTCTCAACTCTCAATATGATATGAGCTAAAAGAGCACCAAGATTAGATAGTAACTACAAAAACCCTGGTATGTGGACCATATTAGACTACTACTACTAGTACTACACTATATATACTATAATCCCTCTTAATCAAATTGGGAAAAGCAACCCCCCCACCCAAAAAAAAAATTAAAAAGAAAAATCCTTTATATATGTTTCCTCTTTTGTCCATCTTTTAAGAAAGGAAGGATACCATTTACGTATATTATTCAAGAGGGAAAATTCCCCATTATTAAAAAGTTGACAAAACTTGTCCTTATAGATGGATATAGGTTAACCAATTTGTGTGGTGGTACGTAGCCACTTGAATACATAATTGAAAATTCGGCCACATATATATAAAATCTTTGAGAATGATTTCCACATATTCATGATTTTAAGAGAATATATGATTAAGTTACAAATGTTACTTTAATCTAATAGTTTTGGTAGCAAAATCACTTATATTATATATAAACAAATGATTAGGTGGTGATTTCTGCTTTTCCTAAAAGATCTTCTCTTTGTAATGACCTTGGTTCTCTTTTAGATGATATTTCTAGTCTACTATCCAATTTTTTTGAGACGTCCCTGATTCATGTCTATCGGTCGGCCAATATGGCTGCTCATTAATTAGCTGTGCACGCACTTAGAGTGAATAATCAGCTAGTTTGGATGGAGGATTTTCCTTCTTTCCTTGTCGATGTACTAAACGCTTTTTTTTCAATGAATTCTAATTCATTGTTCAAAAAAAATGATTAGGTGGTGAAATAATTATTATTTTTTTTAAGTAATTTACGATATAAATATTTAAATTTAACTCTTATTTATGAATAAATATCTAAATTTAATTTTTTTACGGTAATAATAATTAAATTATAATTATAAAACTTTTATAGGTACCTAACTATTAAGTTTAGTAAATTACCAAGTGACAATCATTGATTGGTCCAAATTTTTATTTCTTTTAAAAAATTAACAGTTAAGTACTCACAGAGTTCTAAAAATATAATTTCAGTATTATTACAGTTAAAAATTAAACTTAAATATTTATTTACAACCGAAAATTAAACTTAAATATTTATGCCCGTAAAAAATTCTTATTTGTTTTAAGAAACAACAATGAAAGTGTATCATCAAGTAAGAAAGGTAAAACTCATTTAATATAAGGAGGTTAAGAAAGCAACATGTGGGTTTGCCTAATAGAAACTTTAAACTCCTTTTTTGTGAAAGAGAGAGAAAGAGTAGTATCTGGGACACATATTTCCACGTCAACAAATCATTTTTCACGTTCGAACAAATATGAGATGAACCTGACAAAATAAAAATTAAAAAAACAAAAAATAATGACAAGTATGAAATGAATAAAAAATAATGAGTGCCACAAGGCCCCTAGTCCCCAGACCCAGAGTGTTCTTAATTTGATCCTCCTCGAGGCAATCCCACCCCCACAATCTTGCACTCTCTCTTTCTTTAAATTAATTAATCTTCTTACATTTAATCTTGGCTACATCTTCGATCCATTTCCATCGTTTTCAACCTAAAAACTATAACACTTCACAAGAACCAACAAGCCTGCACCAGTAGTTATTATACATGTTTCCCTATTAATTTTAATAAATATTTCATCTTTATCTTATCTAACTCCATAATCCAACTCTTTTTTATTGTTTTGTACTTGAAGTTCTTACAATGTACCATGGCTTCAAATCCTAATTTTCCAAGTAAAAATTAAAATCATTACGTCCTTGAAAGTTTGAAAGCAACTTTGCTGAACGTGAAACTACTAGAAAATACTTTGCTGATAAATTTTTTGACTTTGTACGGACGAATAATGGTCTGACAGTGTGATCAATGCTTTTTCTTTTCAACAAAATGAAAAGAGTAAAAAGAGAAGAAGAAAATAAGAGTGAAATGTTATATGGTTGTAATATTAGGAAAGCTGTCTGCCTGTTTCAATTGATTGTGAAAGGTCATCTTTTGAAGAATACAAATTAAACAGAAGAAAAAAAAGGGTACGATTAATGGTCCAATTAACAATGAGGTTCTACTTCTTCCCTTCACTTATTATTTGATACAAACAAACAAAGGGTTTATATTCCTCCACTAAATTTGGGAACTAACTAGGCCTGTATGGACACTACAATTTGCAGAAACAAGTAATAATATTTGGTCCTTGGAGCGGCCCTCTCTTGAAACCAAAGCACGTCAAAACTAAAGGATGGTCACAGTCTTTCTTTAGTTTTCACCTACATGAAAAGACCTCTTATTAGTTATTAACCCTTCTCTCTCTCTCTCTCACACACACATCAAATCTATTTATCAACCAAAAAGACAAGCACCCTTTCACATCAATTGTCTGTTAGTGGTTTCAATTGCCTCAGATATTTCATGAGAAAGAAACCAAAGCTGGTCAGATAATGAATCAAACTCATGGAACACATCAACCACATATCCAAAAGATATATTCTCTCAAAATCTTGCCAACTTTTATGGTCTAAAAGGAAAATTCTAAACCCCACAAAAACTTAGATGGGTTGGAATCAGCCTAGTGAATTCCAACCAGTGCAAGTTGATGGTTTGTAGTTTACAACATCATTTGGTACTGTACAGAGAGATCGGATAAGATTTATTCATGTAAAACAAATTAAAAGCTTTGATACAGCTACATTTTTTCACTTCACTAATCACTGTGTTCTTAAGCCCTTGATCCAATCTATCTCAATTTTGAAATCACCTGGCCCAGTTCTGGCACCAGGCATTCCACCCTCTGCATTCACGGATAGAGACATTCCAACTACCCGAGATGGATTCATTTCCATCTCTGCATCTATAACACTTCCTCTCCAAGTTGGTAGATATTGAACCAGTGGAATCTGAAAATATCATTTATAAGCTAAGTCAGCTGTTACGTGTATAATTAACAAGAGTAACACAGCATATGAACAAAACTTTATTATTTTTCTTTCCACCGATCGAAATTGATTTTTAGGCAGTTGAGACGAGTAACTAGTGAAGTGATTATCAGGAGAAAACTGAATAGTGAACTAGAACTCTGAGCTAATTGATTTTACTAATAGACTTATATCTAGAAATCTTCTCTTGTATGATGAGAAAGCCAATAAAGCTAAAGGTAGCCGAAACTTACCTTTGCAATGTACCAGTTATCTTTGGGTACAAAAACAAAGGCTTGCCATGAATTATCCTCCTCTTGTCCAGGTGAATTCACCCAATTTTCCGTATAGATCTGCATGAGTCCTATCACATTAAAAAGACTGGGAAAAAGCAGCGAAGGTTTAAAATAAAGGCTTATACAAAAAATCTCCGTGGCATGAGCAGAATACTTACGGTGGATATGTAACATCTTCCATCTCCTTTTATCTTCATTGCTACTGTGTCAAACGGCTCCAAATCGATGAAGCCATTAAACTGCCAAAGGAAAGGAAACGAACACATGAAGGGAATATACCAACAAAAACTAGTTTTTATTGTGTTAGAGAGTTCCACATTGATAATGTGTGGAAACTAAAAACCATACATAAGATGCATGGGCTACTCCTCTCATTGCCAATTGATTTTGAGATTGAACTCTACGAAATCTTACAATTTTAACATAGTACCATAACCAAACAAAATTCTAACGAGTATTCGAACCAAATCCAATAACCGGTCCAAAAAGATAAACCAAAAGATCTGTGATTCGAAGATAGTGAGCCAAAAAGTACACTTCTGAGCCAAGTGCCGCCTCTCCAAAAAGAGGAGCCAAAAGAGTATAATCAAAGAGAAGGGGGGAAAGTGGTTTTATTTTCATAAATGTTCTCATTAAACAAAGGCAGGAAACTCTAACACATTTTTACGAAGGTTTGCTCAAAATATCAATACTAAAATCTCAATAAAGCAAACCACATGCAGAACAACTTAATGTATCATTCATGTTATCAATAGTATCAATGGCTCATCCACATCTATTATAGAAAACAAAGCAAGACAAGCTATTGTTTCCACCAGCCTAAATAGTAAAGCACAAAATGACACATTGTTATGCTGCACCTAACAATGTGGAAGCATAAACTAAATCATGCTTTGACACTGTAGAAAAGTATAATGATAATCAATCAAGACTCCAAACATATGATATATACTTATAATTTTTGGACATAATTTCACCTTCCTTGACCTCATTCCACAGAAACCACTTCGACTGATATTCCATTTTGAGCCTGGAATGACATCAAGTGAGAGATTGCCAGAGAAAACTCCTACATCAAAACAGAGAAGAAAAGATATTAAGAATGGAGACCGTATCTTTACACAGCTTAACTGAGAAATTTAATAGTTCAACTACAGGGTCTACTTCGCCCCTTTGTTTCAGTATTATATTCATAATCACATAAAATGAAAGTGCGTAGGCAAACAATAATCTTGCTATATAACCTTTCATGAAGCCGACTTAAAGTTAACTTTTATTTTGTACCTTTTAGTCCCTTTCCAGCATCCATGATCTCCAAAGACGCCGAGGACAACCCTATAAAATATACAAAGGGCGCATTTGTGATTAGCATCTGCATATTGATTAATGACATTAGCAAAGCCAACTCTATTAAAACAAAATAAAATAGAAAGAAAAGGGAAATTTCGTTGATAGAATTATTTTAGCCAAGGCTTTAACAGCACGATTCAAATCAAACTTGAATATGTACTCAATGTTATGCTTAGAAAGATGATTAAAAGTGAATTGTTTACAATAATACCTCCATATTCAGAATCTGAATATAAGTGCCACTTTTTAACCTCTTCTTTTGAATTGAAGGTGAAAATATGTCTTTCAGTGGGAGGCATCAGATCTTCAGCACTCCACGTGAGAGCTACAGTTTGACATTAGAAAGGAAGAATATAAGGACTGCGAAAACACCAGTGTACAAAAATAAAGAATTAACTATCCTCCCTAATCGATAAATAAGCCTACTACTAATGCCCAAATGAAACATTTAATTGGAGAAAGGATTAAAGATGAAGCATTAATTATAAAAAAATAGAGGAAAAAACGAGAAGCTCACATGGTATAAGATGATGGCTTCCTAATACTCAAAGACAGAATGTAATATAAAGAGAACATAAAATGTCAGCAAAAATACTCAATGAAGGTCAGTACATTATACCGCAACTTCATACTGAATCACGGATTACTGCTTCTTAAGTGGTAGGACAGCCCACAAACTTATATACATTAAAGTACATATGGCTATAATGGGGAGAGACAAGCAAAAGCAAAGTAATGTTACCTTTCTTCGTCGCATTCAGGGATGCTTGCCACATGGCTCGGAACCTTGACATTTCACTACTACACCAGTAATTTCCTACAGTTAAGAAAGGGAAACGTTTGATACATGATCTGAAATTAAAATTCTATAAACAATGATTGTGTTTAAAAACTAGAGTTTTTATAGTTGCTTCTTTAAAATTCAAAACGCATTTGGAAAATTTTTTATAAAATTCTAAATTGTTCAAAGAAACTACTAAATTTGATCAACTAGTACTTTGCTCTCTTGATACCAGGCAAATGTTAAACATATGGCCTTAAATAAAACAACGGCACCAATATAACACAATAATACCAAATTATAGCAAAAAGCGACAGATTTAAAGAATTCAAGTCTCTGTGGCATTTTATCAAACATGTTGGTCTTCGGAGAAGAAAAAAAAAACACTCTTTAAAAACTTTCAAAACAACCTTAACATTAGAGATAAAAAGAGTAAATACCGCAAATGGCTAGTAGGCAATGCTGAGAAAAAAAAACAGCAAGGTGGGTTTTGTCTTCAAATTCTGAGCATCTGAAAACAGAACCAAAATAATCCCATTAGAAAGTTTGCCAAAAGCTTCACCCAAACTCATCCTAAGCTTATATAATTAGCCACAAAATGAGGTTAATTCAATTAATGATCATATAGTTGAATCGTGAATTAGACTCTAATTAGCTCCAATCAGAGCAATGGTGCAAAACATAAAACACACAGGCAATGCTTAGTCAATTACATATTTAAGGGTTTCTCCAGAAACGGCATGAAAAATTGAAAGAATGTCAATTTAGATATTGAGGGAATATCAACATACCATAGTATAGTAGAGGACTGCACTGATTCTGGTTCTGGCCGTTTAACGTTATGAATCACGTACAGACAAAGATGAGGAAGAACAAGAACAGCGCTTGATAGTTGATACTTTGTTTCGGCCAACTGTCAAACGACGACGTTCGGTCATGGCCCGATGGGCCTTTCGGTCTGAAGAAAACTTACAAAAATACTATAATTTGGAGTAACTTTTACAAAAATATTGTCAAACGAAAAAATTTACAAAAATACTGTATTTTTATAAAACAATAGTAGAACACAAAACAGAACAACTCAAAATACTAGTAGAACAACTAAAAAACACCAGTAGAACACCAGTGAAAACTTAACACAATATACTGCAGTATGAAATTTATAAAAAAATACAGTAAAAAAGTAAAAAATACCGCATGACAATATTTTTGTAAAAAAAATAATAAAAGTTAGTATACCATGTAAATTTCCTACTCTGAAGCACTAACCTAAATGGACTTCCTTTTCAATGGGCTGACCCAAATGTTTCTGATCGGTGTCCCCATCCATTGGGAGAGATATAAAAAGAAGAAATTATAAATTTTATCGATTTTATACGTAAAAATATAAAAAGAAAAATAATTCAGTCTAAATTTATTTTATAATCGTATACGTCATACTTATTTAATATTTAAGATATGTTTTAAAATTTTAAGGAATTAGAAAATTTAATACGCCAAAAATAGTATTCAAAAAATCTGTTGCACATGCATGCTTTTTTTATTTTATATGCGTGTAAAATAGATAATTTGAACATTAATTTCTATATTGTAAATTATTCTGAATTTTTTAAAATTTTACAATATGTCTTAAATAATTGTAACGACTACGAAAAAAGTTAGACTAATAAATTATTTTAGATACCGAAACAGTTAAGAATTATACTAGTACACCTATTTTAGTAGGGTGTATTGTAAAAGCACCAATGATATATAAGAAAAACTAAAATTTTAATTTATTATTATTATTATTATTACTTATGATAGTGTTCATTGTGATCTTATTAGAATGTTAATAAATTTTTGCATTAATTTATCATATCCAAATCAAAGTTGACTATTATTTTTGAAAAATTTTACAATGTACTCTGCTAAAGGAGTGTATTGGTGTACTCCTATTTATTTCGATATTCGAAAAAAAAATTTAGTCTAATTTTTCTCATAGTCGTGTACGTTACATTTATTTAAGACTTACTGCAAAATTTTAAAAAAATTTAGAAAAATTTAGCATGTTGAAAATAGGTCGTGTACGTTATAGTTATGTGTTACACATGTGATTATTTTATTTTATACGCATGTGAAATAAACTGTTTTATATTGTAAATAATTTTGAATTTCTTAAAATTTTATAGAATATTTCAAATAACTATAACGTACTTAATATAAAAAAAAAATAGAGATTAATTTTTTTTTTTCTAAATACTAAATTTAGGTGCATCATCCTTAGAATGCATCGTGGTTACCTCCATTATTCTTTACTTGTATGAGAGAAAATAATTGCCCATAACAAAGCGTTTGAATTTTGATTCAAGCCATATAAATTAGCTGAAATTTCTAAAAAAGAAAAATACAAGAAGCCTGTTGCGTGACTACAATGAATATATATCGTCATAATTTTTTTATAAGAAAATGTATATTTTAAATACCTCAATTAATAGATTATACCCTAAGATATTTTTTGTGTGCCTCATATAATAGCTCCCTATAAATATATAAAAAGATATATATTGTTAGTATTATTGATTAAATGATGTCGTAATACTTATTTTCTGTGGTTTGATTATTAATATCCTATATCCAACAAGAGCCTCTAGGCTCTAGTTGTAGATGCATTTTTTTCAGAGGTCTCAAAGCTACATTAATTTTCCATTAAAGAAGGGGACTCAATAATTTTCAGGTTGCCGTGGAGCAATTCGCAACTCAGTGACAGTACAAAGGGTATCCTTCTATTGGTACGTACTAAAATTATTCAATTAATTATAATCATAATTACTTTAGATATTATCTTATATATAAACGTGACTTTTACGACATTGACTCGTAATATTATGATTATTAACAGGTGAATAAGTACGTACACTAAAACCTTCTATTCTAGAAATATATATAAATTATAAAGCTTTATGGTTTCATCATTCCTTACATGCAAAAGTAATTCAAAGAATCAATGTTATTTCCAATACATAATTATATTTATATGTATATATATGTATATGAACCCAAACCCAAACATTAATATAGATCGATTAATTAGTTCTTAAATTAATTGGGCAGTTGTCAACTTAGTGGCCACGGAATGCACTCTTCAATCCCATTACCAGTGGAGAATCTTAATTATAATATATAAATAATGTATATAAACATCTCCATCACATAAAACGGGGAAGACAAAAATAAATAAACATATATACCTATTATTTTATAAAATGTGTAAATATTATTTTGCAAGTTAAATGACAAATTTCATCTTGTATTTTATAAAATAGTACTAAATTGTATTATAAATTAATTTTGTCTTATTAATAATAACTTAATGTAGAGATATTATAATAAAATTGGTGTTTTCTGTACCTATTGGTTTCATGAAATATTTTCAAATTAGTTATATTTGAAAAAAAAATTAAAAATTAAACTCAAGATTTTATTTATACATTTTAAAAAATACATAATTTATTTTATCATTTAATAAAACAAATAATCTAATCAATAATTTTTACAAAAATACAAATTCCAAAACAATATTAACCCTTATCTAAATTAGTTTAATTAATTATCATAATAAAAATGTCGTTTGGTGAATTTGGTTGGACAAACTGCATAATCATAGATAATTAATATTAATTGTTGTGTGTAACAAGGACAGTAAGGTACGCACGGCCTTGTTTATTGACAAAATAATTAATAATAATCCCTTCTCTAAACTACATGTCCTTAATTAACTTATTAATTATAATATATATATTACCATACTACTTGTAATTGTAATTAGTACTGCTCATTAGAGAGAGAGAGAGAGAGAGAGAGAGAGAGAGAGAGAGAGAGAGAGAGAGAGAGAGAGAGAGAGAGAGAGAGAGAGAGAGAGAGAGAGAGAGAGAGAGTTTGGTGATGGGAATGAGAGGAAGCAAGTTGGGAAAGTTGATAGAAGGTAAAGGATCACTAAAACGACTTCGACTGAGAGGGTCTCCAGTTCCATTGACACCAAGAGGTTATGTGCCAATTTGTGTTGGATTAGAAGATGAGTTAACTAAGCGATTTATGGTCCGAACGGCCTTATTTGGCGATGCCCATTTCTCAGAGTTGCTCTATAGATCGGCTGAAGAATATGGCTTTTCTAATGATGGGGTTTTGAGGATCCCTTGTGGAGCCAAGGATTTTGAGGATTGGATTACCAAACACTCCTCTAAGCCCAACGTCTTCAGGGTTAAACCCCTTTGATTATTACTCATTATTTTGTATTAATAATTAATTATTTGTTCGTACAGAATATATATTACATTAGTTTCTGGGAATTGTGGATTAGTGCTGGTAGTGGTAGGTAATGATGTTACTGGTATATATGAAATAACATAATATTAAGTACTTTGTATGTTCTTTTTATATATTCCGATAAAAAAAAATAGAAAAAAAAAAGTATTGATGAAATTAACATTTGTTTATACTTTTTTGTTTAGTGGATCGATCTAATTATTGCCAATGATGATGTATATATATATTGGTATGAATGAACCATAAGTATACTCCTGATCAGTGATTGGCATTCTTATGCTTACAAAGAGAGAGAAGTCACATTTTTGTAATCTTTTGCTAAGAATTAATGGTCAGTTTAGTAATTAAATATATGATTTGCTATAAATATCATTTAATTTGGTATAGCTAGAGGAGTGCACATAATTTCTCATATTGTTAAGTTTATTTATTTATTGTCAGGAAGTTTTTTTTTTCACTAGTACGCAAGTTGATCATATATAATTAATCAATTAGTTGCCGTTTGTTCATTTAAATATAAAATGTTAATTAAAAGCATATAAACAATTATTTGAAACAAACACTTGGCAGTGGCACATTAATTTGAAATATAAGAACGAAGAAAATATATATACAAATAGTATCACCTATTATATTTGACTTCTATCTTAAATATTAAGATGCATGTCTAAGACCAAATATTGAAAATGTTACCATTATGTAAATTAATATCAACAACATCTATCAGATTGAGTTGCAGTACCCATCTTTCTTCTTCTATTTTATTTCTTTTGAGGGTATAAGCTTGCACTCTTGCAATATTAATGTAAAGAAATTGGAAATGGAAATGGTAATGTTATTATTTTGGGAACTTATTATTCTTTTTATATTATTTGGAACTTTCAAATTTGTCACCATTAGTGGCCAGCAATATACTCTTCTTCTGAACATTTTGTCCAATCGAATTAGTTTATCTTTTTCCCTCAAAAGGAAAAAAAAAATAGTTTATATATCTTTATTATTATAATAAATATTTTCCCTAGTATTGAATTTATGTAATCGAATTACGTTTATATATTAATCAAAAGTTGGGTAGAAAAAGTAGCTAGAAAAGCCAAAGCCAACTGTACATTAAACCTAAGTGTTGCTTTGCATAACTTTAACTAGTGATTATTGCTAGTACTTTAGGAGGCCAATGCATTGTTTTATTGTTTTATCATATATATTTTTGGTCATTAATATGGCTGTGTGGCTGTGGCCCAAACAACCTAGCTCAGCTCAGCAATTGTATCTTCTATTCAATCTATTTTTGGATTCTTCCACCATATTTCATTAACTTCACACCCAAACATATTTTGTTTCTATATTCAACAGATTCTTCAGGCAGAACAACACTCAACTAATTTAAAATGTTTGTAATGAACAACACCCAACAAATTGTATGGCCTCAATTTGGTCCAATGGGCAAGACCCATAGTAAATGTAACCGCACACAGTTTATGACCTACTTGCCCACTCCTGTTATTTTGGCTATACTATGCCACTGCTCTGATTTCCTTACATATAATAAAGTTTTATTAAATGTTTAATAAATGGCTGTACATCCTTATACATATTACTACTGTATATTTTTCATTTTTCATTATATGAGTGTCTCAAACTCAGTTTTTTTTTTTAATGCTAAAAGGTATTCGTGGTGATTAACAGTACTATCTTCTTCGATCTCATACTATTATTGAGGCATTAAGTATCAGATCCATATAACTAAAAGGAGAAATGCTTAAAGACATCATTAGTGCTTAACACACTCTTACGTGTCAATATCTTTATTGTTATAATTAATTATTGGATCTCATATATACAATAACTTTTAGGGAGTCGTTAATGATCAATTACAAGATGACACATCTAGAAAGTGCTAAGCACCACTAATACTCAATAGTAATGCTCTAACTTAAGGTAATATTTTTAGTAAATATTACTAACCAATTATAACATCACCTCTAGATAATACTAGACATTACAAGTGCTCAATATATAGTATTATGTTTTTTAAGGCTTCTTCTTATATTATTTTTTCCAATAGTCTCTCTTTTAAGGCATAACAATCATAAAGTTGACATATATTAAGGATGAAAATGAGAAATAAATTATACTATACACCAAAATAATCATATTATCTCACACCAAAATATTTGTATAATATCATGAATATTTTTTGTGTCCTTAATCTTACTTATAATTTAGACAGCAAGTAGCAACCATGTTTATGTAGACACTCTACATTAATTAATTAACGGTGATTATAAGTTTCCTTTCAAAATGAGCAATGTTTGCATATTAAATTGCTATATTATGCTCTATCATTAATATGATTTATGATGCCCTCCACTACTCAGTGAGTACGTACTTATAGCGTGCCACTGTTAGTTTTCACAACATTATACTTTCTTTAATGTTCAAATTCTTAAGAAATTCCTAATTAATTAGTAATTACACCCTAAGCCACATACAATAAAATAATAACACACCAAAAAAAAAAAAAAACTTAATTCTTCTGTAGCACGCAAATTTGCTTGCTTGGTCTGAATAATGACAATCCTCATCTAACTTAATTAATATGATTACTAATAGAAAATGTTATATTAATAAACTTTTATTAGTTCAATGCTTGGTTGGTCTTAAGCATCCAGCTTAACAACCCAATCATTTGAAACTTAAACTAAATATTTCTTTAAATTTGAGACCACCAGTCAAGCTAATTAACTATCTTTATTAATTAGAGATATTGTTTTACATTTCCTGCCAGCTAATATTCAATTTATAATTCTCATTACTCTTTAGTCATCCTCGTCCACTTTTTTTTCCTCTAAATAAATCACTTCATATATAGTATGTGTAAAAGTGTGATTTTAACTGGCACATTGGAGATATATAGATACATATTATATAGTCAAACAAGTTGTAATAGTAGAATAGAAACATCCAAAATATAAATGGAGTAGGGGCCAATGCATTGTACCTAATATATAGTATGGGCAAAATTTCCCAGTATTAATAATCCCATTAAACATTACCCAGATACAGTTGTTTTTGGTTGTTTGTATTATCTTTTCTTTTGTGTTTTTTTTATTTCTTTATTTATTTTTAAGTATTTTACAGAAATACTGGTACATGTACATGTACATTCTCGTTTGGACATATATATGTAAGGTTATTCATGCTTATATATATCGACTATAATGGTAATAATATTACTTCAAATGAATTACAACATAAATTTTATTTAAATTAATGTAACCATAAAATACAAGTAATTATTCATAAATATAATGAAAATATATGAAATGAAAATCATCATCATCAAGTTCCTAACACTAATTAACCTGAGAGAGATTTTGAATAACAAACTCTTTTGCATTAGCAATTAATACAACTTTTCTCGAAAAAGAAATGGTTAATTATAACAATAATATATATTGTTATTGGTCACTGTCCAAAGCACAGGCACACAAAAGACCATTACCATATATAATATCTCTATACAATTACAAACTAATAATTAATTAACTGCTTCATATGCTTGGTCAGTGATATATATATAAATATAAATATAAAAAAAAATCAGCAAGTATAGAACTCAACAAGCTCATCCATGGAACCCAGCTGAGCCTCGGCGTTGTCCAACATCCAAAGCAAGTGTTCAAACAACACAACCTCGCAAGCGACGGAGATTCCAGTAGCGTCTTCACAGTAGACAGAGGCAGCAGCAGACTTGTCTACGAGCTCCTGAAACAGAGGATGTTCAACCACTTCTGAGCTCACCAAGTAACGCCGCCTAGACTTGCCCACGTAAACGGCATGAAGCTGATCATTATTAACGACGTCGTTTGAGATCTGGTTGTGGTCATGATCATTATTATGATGAGGGTGATATGGTGATGAGATGCTTCCATTGCTGCTCATGCGGCTGAATTTGGTCAAGGATGGCCATCTTTTTATGGCTGACTTCAACTTCCCTCCTAGCTTTCCTACTTTTGCCATTTATATATATGTCTTTCTTAGGATTTTTAAAAGAAAAAGAGAAAGAGAGATTTTTGGTTAATTTGTTTGTATGAAAATAGGGAAGGAAGGTTCGTGTATTTATATATAAGAGTTTGGAGAAGAAGAAAAGGAAGAGTCAAATAGAGATAGAGACAACATGGCCCACTGTTTCATTTCCAGCTAAGAAATGCAGATATTCATTTTTTTGCTATAATAAATACATATTTTAGAGTGCAAAACCAGTTGCGGCTTTGTCAATTGGCGTGGGGGCTTGAATTGGCTTAACAATATCAATCATATCTTTTAAATTTTTTCTGTTTTGTTTTCTTTTTTATTTATTGCATATATAGACACTCTTTGTCTGACCCCAACCCTTTTAATATCTTTAAATAAATAAATAAAAAAAAAAGTCGTATAAGTAAAGGTTTGAGGGTACTTCACAATATAGCTGGTGGTGGCTTTCACGTATGTGGAAAAAATTAGGTCTAAATTGATATCTAATTTTATAATTAACATGCCAGCCATGTATAATTTTTGAAAAGGAAATATTTTGGGCATGCTATATATTTCCATGAGTGACGAATGGCTAAGTATTTTTTGTTTTCCTTTATACATTACTTGTTGTTTCCAGGTAAAAAAAGGAAAAGGGTGAGTGTGTAATAAGAAGCATTTTGGTGGTTGGTTTCTTTTTTTTTTTTCTCTTTTGTTCACAGCAACTTCTAACAAGTAACAACAAGAAAAACAAGCTGTTGGTTGGTAAGCAGTCTACCAGTTCCCAACTGGGTTTTATTTTTCACCAACAGCCAAACACCATCCAAACTCCAAAGGCATCTTTCTTTTCTTCTGTAGCACCAACTTTTGTCTTTGCCAATTGCCCCCACATATTCGAGCGTTACCAATATCTATTCTATTCTATTCTGTCTTTGCGGACAAATCTATGCACTACTGGATCTCTTTCCATGCATGAATACAAAGCCAAAATAAATAAATAAAAAAAACACAAACACATCACGAGAATAAAGCTCTCTATATTATAACATTTTGAATGATAAATAGAACTTAAGTTGGTATCCATCCAAAATTTTCAAACTTACGTTTCTCTGGGAAATAATGATCACATTCCCACAAAACATATTGATTGCTTTTAAACCCATTTACTCACACACACAACACAAATATTGCTGTGTGATGATTCATATTTGTAGAAGCCTTCATTTTTAAGATTTTTTTAGTGCATCGTTTCTTTGAAATGCAGAAAAAACTAGTACTGTTATTAATGCTACACTAATTGAGTTGGTACGGCAACAAAAGAGAAAATTAAAAAATAGAGCAGAGCTTCACTAGGTGACAATATTCTGTGTGGTCCTTTGTGATATATGTACATAATAGGGACTATTCTGCTTCCAAAATGTTCTTCTCTTCTACCTCTAGTGGTCCAATACGGTTAAAATATTTGTTTTTTTTTTACTATAAGGATGACTAGATACCTAGTAGGAGGCCAAACTAGACTCTGTCTTTCTTATTGCCCTTCTATTTATTTTCTTTCCCTTTCGTGGGGCATTTTATATTATAATCTTTTTTTAAAGTCATGGGGTATTTTTAAAAGATACAAGTCGAATTAAGTTAAATGGGGTCATAAATCGATGAAAGGTAGGTACCTCAACAACAGAGTACTCTCTTCTCTGTTTTTTCTATTTTGTGTAGAATTATGCAGTGGTGGTATTTTATTTATCTTTTGAAAAGAAGCATCAATTAAGTCTCAAACAAACAATTAAATCAAAAAAATTTCTTTTTTTTTATATTATTTGGAAGATAGTGAAATATTTTATATGCTTTAAGAACTATCAAAAGGCCAAACTAGACTGTGTCTTTTTATATCTATATATTTATATAATGGGGATGAACATTTCATTCCCTACCTTATTGCTCTTTTTACTTCCTTACTTTCATGGAGTATTCAAAAATAAATGGAATTATCAATTCATGAAGGGTACGTTAAACAACAGAGTACTCTCTTTCAAAAATAAAAACAAAAAATATTGCTGTTTAAGGTATTATTCTTGTTTGAGATTAATATTATTCTGTTTTTTCTTGTTTGTGTAAGAATATAGTGGTGGTAGAGTGTTTTATAGTATAATTTTATAAAATGAAGCAAGCACTCATTAAATCTCAAACAAACAATCAAATCATTCTTTTTGGATGATAGTGAAATATAATACATGTTTAAGGAGCTATGACTCTCTCATTGCTAATAAATCATGTGGCCACAGTTGGAAAAATGGTCTAAATATCAACCTTAAGATATTGCTGTCTTACACGTGCTTTATTGTGAATATAAATCATGAATTAATGTTAGATTATTGTTAGGTTTGCATAATGTGCTTAAATTTATATATATAGATACAGATTTTAATATGGTTACAAATTTGCAGAGGGAGGCCATGAAATTATAGGATTTTAATGATTTGAAATAGGGCCAGAAAATAGCAGATAGCATATTGGGAGACACAAATCTTAGACTAGTACTTTGGAGCTTCTTCAGTTCATTGTGGTCCTTACAGACGAAAGCTGTTGCACACTGCACAATTTTTATGTAGTAATATAAAGTCACTTGAATCTGGTCAAGTGCAGTGTAAAATCTTGAATCTGAATTATATTCGGTTCGGATCTGAACTAACCTTTTAGAATCTTTAATGGCTTTTATGTTGTATGACACAATTTCACGGATGTGAAAAATCACTAAATTTTGACAACAAAATTTTAAACCATAAAACACTTGTCAAGTTTGAGGCAGATTCAATTTCAATTACATTAGCTAGTGGATTTCATTTTTGTCTTCATTTTTTTTTTCTGTATCATTTTGTTATCATGAACTAAACAAGAGCAAAGTTTCACTGGGTGACAATAATTGTGATCCTTTATATGAATATAGTACAGAAACATGCCATAAAGTGATTTCAGTAGTCCAGTACGATTATTTTTATTTTCTTACTAATTGGAAAGTAAGAGGTCTAAGCTTTAAAACTTTCTTGTCTATTATATTGTCCTTTTATGGGGTACTTAAACAAAACCACTATTTAAAGTCAAGTGGAAGAATTCAAATCACCTTAAACAGCAGCCTACTCTGTTTCTTTTTTATTGGCTAGAAATATGTGGTGGTTGGTGGAGTTTAATTTATTTCATTTATTCATAAAATGAAGCACCAATTTGATTTCAAGCCAACAATCAAATCATTTTTTTGGAAGATAGTGAAGATATTATATTATGTTTTGATTGTACTCTTTAATCTATATACTATGTATCATTATTCAAGGTGATAAAGATGGTGATAAATCTCGTTTTTAAGATGTTTTTGTCTTAACATTTGCTTATGGGGAAACAAATCATGTATCACTTTAAGATTACTTTTTAGGTTTGGTTTGGATCATGTGCTTGAATATATTCATGTTTAATATAATATGGTTATTCAGATTTGCAAAGGGAAGATAATATGCCATGAAGTTAATTATAGGATTTAATGATTCAAAATAGGGACAAAAAAGCATATACTATTCCAGATCACATTAGGAGACACAATCTAGAATAAAAACATTTGTAATAGTTTAGAGCTTCTTCTTTGTGGTCCTTACGGATGAAAAGTAGGTTCACTGTGCACATTTGTTTTCTGTGGTATTCCTTTGGTATCAGAAATTGGTACAATAGTTTTCTTTTTTTAATCTACATCTACTGCACTTGTAGTATTGTACAATTCAAATTTAGACTCTGAACTATACTTTGTTTTAGTTTCATAAAAAATTTTAAGGTAAGAAATATATTCTTTGTATGGTTTAGATATATATATTTTTTGAAACAGAAGAAAAAACTTCATAGAATCAACTAATACAATAGCTTGCAAACTAGTAAAAACATCACCCCCACCGAAATTATGACCAGGAAAAGAACTAGAGAAGTGAACTAACCAATCTGCCGCTTGGTTCCCGGATTGTTTAATAAAAGAAAACAAAACATCATTGAGTCATTGACACTATGAACAAGTCTCTTACAATCTGCAATAACAGTACCAAAGGGAAAAAGATAACAGCATCATCCAAAATAGCATTGAAAACCAATGACAATCAAATTCAAGAATAAAAGCATAAGCCTGTCATCAACAAAACTTCATCATAAGATTTAATCCAATTCAGCATTTCCTAATTAACTCCAATTGTTCAGCCATATGGGTATCCACTCTCTATATGAACGAACCACGGTCATAGCCTCCACCAACAGCCCCTAGGAATCGCAAGCAATCAACCCTAGCCCAAATTTCGATTCCGACGAGAATAGAGACTCATCACAATTAACTTTGATATTACCAACAGGTTTAATCCACCACTCAACCACAGCACCAGGATTTTTATTTTGGTATAAACTTTTAGTTCAAAATTTAATACCTTAACCAAAAAAAATATAGATCCTTTGTTAAGGAATTTTTAATTTGTATGTTTTTTTGATTTTATTTACATAAAATATAATATTTTAGTATATTTTTATGTTGTATTCTTATTATTTTGTTGTTAATTTTTTATTATTTGTATATTATTTCTTGTTACTTGTATGTTCTTTTTGTGTATTTTTATAAAATGTCGTAAAAATGTAAAAACAAAATTAAACATAAAAAAATTAAAATTTTACAAAAATTAATATTTTATGTAATTATTTCTTTAATTGAGATTTTAATTATATAAGCTAAAATTAACTCATTTTAAGATTTGACAACCAAACAATTACTAATAAATTAAGGCGGGTCTTAAAATTTAGTGGGTTATAGAAAAAAATATTTTAAATTTTTATTTTAAAATTAATAAAAAAAGTATAATTTTAATAAGAGAAAATTATTTTTTGGCATGGTCCCTAAGCACATATCTAATTTGCCTATGCTGAAATCTGAACTTGTAACATATTTTTGTCATGCAATCCACCCACCTATGATCTAATTTAGTTATTTAAAAGTGAATACAATAAATAAACTTTTTAATTTTTTTTAGTTAGCAGCTTTTAGAAGTAGCGTTATGTAATTAATTAGTAATATTTTTAAAAATTATTACATTAAATTATATAAACTTAATATTTTATTATACTAATAACTATATAACAACAAAACAAAATGTATACTAACTAGTATCTTTCAGTATTTATCTTTTTTTAAAAGAAAAAAAAAGTGATAATATATTGTCATCTACAAAATCTACATATAGAAAGAACAAAACTGTGCATCTGGTTATAACACTTCACGGTCTGCGTAACCAATAATTATTGATCTTCATTATTTTTACAAACACAAAATTTTGGAAATTTCTTTAAAAAATTGTTGTGTGCGCCATTATTTTACAACATAATTCAAGTTGTATAGGATTTTCGAGCTGTGTGAAAATAAAATCTGTAATAATTTTTTTTTATATAAATATTTTGAAAAATTATAAAATATTAGTTTATTCAAATAAAGTTTACTGAGAATAATTTATCACTGGTTTCATCAATGTTTTTAACAAAATAACTAATTAAAGGACAATCTACAAAAGTTAAATAGTTTTAAAAAAAAATGGTTTTCGAGATAATGATTAGTTAATTAATTTCTTTTCTTCTTTTTTTGACAAAAACATGAAATATTTAACATTAAAAAATTTACTAGAAAGTAACAGTCAAATTATAGACGTGAAATGACAAATTAACTTTTTAAGTGAAGCCACGTATAGGGCAAGCCAATAACGATTAGACACGTGTATGTCCATAACCCCTCTCCAAAATCCGCGAGGCTTCTACACCGTTCTGTGCCTTTCCGCTCTGTTTTTCTGGAACTTTCACGATACTTTCCACTCATCTCTTTTATAGAAAATCTCTCCCTCAATTTTCTCAGCCACCAAACACCACTACAAACTGATCGTTGATCACTTTTACTAACACTCTCTCTAGCTTTGCTACGCCAAATCGTTGAGCAATTTTTTTTTATTCTTCTTTGGTTTTTTTAGGAGTAATTGATTTGATATTTGAAAGAAAAGAAATGAGTAATGGAGTCGCAGATTCGAGCCTCTTCAATGGAGACTTGGGCTCAGCAGTGAATCACATTTTCCATTTCCCAGAGACCATAGAGAAACTTATTTTCCCTTCTCGAGGTCAAGAAACACGTGAGAACAAAACCTTTTCAACCATCCCTGTCGACATTTTGGACACTCCGAAAGACTACATCTTCTATATGGATGTCCCTGGTTTGTCCAAGTCTGATATACAGGTACTTTTTCATAATTATGTAAATTCATATGTATCGTGATCGTAATATTAATTTTTAACAAAATTAAAGTAAAAGTGATAATTGTGAATTGGAGTGCAGGTGACGGTTGAGGACGAGAACACTTTGATTATTCGAAGTGGTGGTGGGAAGAGGAAACGTGAGGAGGGTGAAGAAGAAGGGTGCAAATACTTGAGACTGGAGAGGAGGGTGAACAACAAGCTTTTGAGAAAATTTCGATTGCCTGAAAATGCCAATGTCGGAGCTATATCGGCCAAATGCGAAAATGGGGTTCTGACTGTTGTGGTTGAGAAGCTTCCTCCACCTCCGAAACCCAAAAAAGTTGAGGTTACCATCTCTTGAAGAGTTGGAAGTTGAAACCTTAATTACTGGTGCTGGTATCTTTTGTTACTTATGTACTACATTACTACTATTAGTAAGCTTGTAAAGTTGTTAGTTAGTTCACTGCTAAGAGTTGCGTGGTGTAGTAGTTGTAATGAATCTTTGTTCAGATTTTACTAATTGAGTAGACTAAAAATGCCTATCTTTCGTATTTGCTCCTTGTCAATGCCACAAATTGATTCAGTGACTTCCAAATGGATCAAATACCATAACATATGTTGGAATTCGAAAATATCTGCTCTGCTCTTTCTATTTGGACCCATGGCTAGGGTCTGTGATGAATAAATAGAAACTGGTGTGCTATGCAGACTCTTCTCATTAGTTAGTGTACACATCAAAAACTTAAATGAACAATTTTTAAAGCTACATGGTACAACATTGTGGGGAAATCAAAAGATTTCCAAGGATAATGAACCACCCAGTTTACAAAGTTGATAACTTCTTATTCCGTGCATAGTATCATCCTATTCAAAGGTTCCTTCGACCACTTGTAAGCTTTTTGTTTCTGTTGGTTTTGTTTGATCAACCCGCCCAGACACTATTTCAATGCGGTCTTCTGAAGAATCACTGCCATAACCAGCAACGGCAGTATCAGCACTCTACACACTGTCTGTCAGTACTTTCTCTTGGGCTTTTGTCATTTTGAGGGAGAGGTTGGTTTCTTATCAGGCCCTTATCCTCAAATTTTACTTCTTCTTCCTCAGCTGACTCTTTCTAAAGCACCAAGTTTCTGCCAATGGAAGCTTGACTGTAAGACATTATATAAAATCTGTTTGAAACCAACTTGCTGAGAAGACCAGCCTTACCGCTTAATACTTTTGATAATAAAAAAACTCACGTAATTTATTAGTAAATTAAATTGATAAACATTTAAATTACTAATTACTTATTTAAATTACTAATTTATTATTTTTAAACTAGTTAGTTTTTATATAATATAACAAGTAATTATAAAATAAAATAGTTTTATTTAGTATACTTCCTAGTTTAGATATTGCTTAAATGTTGGTAAACCAAAAATAAAAGAAACTTTTAAAAAAAAAAAACAAGAAAAAAAAAATTGAAAGAAATTAAAATATTACTTTTGCTTTGATTTCGACTAGCAAAAAATATATGATTTTCATGTATTAAAATAATTATTTTAAAGAGTGATCATAATAGTACAATTTTTTAGATCAAATAATTATTAGTCTAGCAAAAAAAAACATTTTTAAATATAAAAAGAGAGAAGAAAGAAAGACATATAAATGTAAAGTTATTCCCATTCAAAAAAAAATATATATATGTAAAGTTACAAAAAAAAAAAAAGTTGTGTATAAGTCAAGATAATTCATAAGATATATTGCAAAAAAATAAAAAAAGTACACTACCAAGATAAACCAATAAATAACGTATGAATCAAACAGAAAACTAATATTAATGAAAACGGTTTAAATATAAGGGTAATTTTTATTATTTTAAAGAGAAATTTACATGGTATACTAACTTTTGTCATTTTTTTATAAAAATACTGGGCAGTATTTTTTACTTTTTTACTGTGTTTTTTTATAAGTTTCATACTGCAGTATACTGTGTTAAGTTTTCACTGGTGTTCTACTGGTATTTTACTGGTGTTCTACTATTGTTTTGAGTTATTCTGCTTTGTGTTTTACTGGTGTTTTATAAAAACATAGTATTTTTGAAAATATTTCCGTGTGATAGTATTTTTGTAAAAATTAACCTAAATTCTAATATTTTTGTAAATTTCTCAATTTTAAAAGGGAAATTTTCATATCTATACGTAATATACAATCTATTAACGTAAATCACGTTAATTAAACTAATGCACTCCTAATAACGTGCCACCTCATCACCATCTACCGTAAACCCAAAAAAAACCCAGACTGCCAACGTCATCAAAGGCGCTGCAATCATCCGAAAATCAAGGGATTTTAATTCCTAAAAAGCGCGTGATCTATAATCAAAAAGGAAACCTATAAATCTATAATCCAAAATCTGAGAATTCAAATCAAAACTTGAAAAAAAAAAAAACATTCACGAACAAAAAAAAAAAAATCGTTCGACAACCGATCGAACATCCTAAAAACAGTTTTCGATTCTCGCAACCGCACTAACGATTTGCAAAATCGCGTCCCTGCGATTATACAAATCAATATCACAACTGCAAAACTTCTCTCCAAAAAAAAAAAAAAACTCCATTGACGAACAAAAAAAAGCTTCAGAAACAAAAAAGTCACAGCTAGCTGAATCAGAATCATCGACAGATCAACCAAATAGTCAACAGAGCAAATGCGATCAAGAATCAAAGCTTAAGAAAAAATTACCTTCACAGCGAGTACTCGACGACATGTACATCTTCATCGTCTTCCTCTGCCTTTCCTAGAAGCACCACCAAAAGCTATCAAAAATAGGTAATTATAAAAGTTAAAAATACATAACTGATTATTATACAAACAATACTTTCAAATACTTATGTGAGAAAATCGTTTTTTATACGTACATTTGTCAATAAAAAAAAATACTTAGAATAATCAAAACTGTTTATAATAAAAGTTACATTTGCATTGATTAATGACAGTTTGATATGGAAGATCCAAGAACAGTTATGATATTTTATAATGGACAATGGGTGGACAAAACAAATTACACGAGATTTTGAAGTGACGGGGATATTGATACCATCGAAAATGTTCTTACAACCTACTTGCACAAACAATATGTTCTACTTTGGGTTTGGACGAAGTAAAACAAAACATTGATGTTCAATTCCAAATTAAATCAAATGAATACCACCCATGAAGATTACGAGATGACAATGGCCGATTTTATGAACAAATCGAAAAAAAAAGATGATGATGAGACCAAATACCCTATGATGGTAAACCTTTCGGCAAATATTCCACCGAGAAAACATTGGTAGCAAGCCCATCAATCATGACTACTTCCGAACATACAATGCAAATCACACAACACTATACCTACAAGGACGGAGTATGCACAAAACATGGCGTACTTTGTAATCAATCAAGTTGAAAATGCAATTGAAACAAGCCAGCAAGCAACAAGTCAGGTGATCTCAGATCCTCATGTTGATAACATATTTGTTGGACAAGTTTTTTCAAACAAGGAAACACTACAAAATGCCGTCACCCATACTCAATAAGAAGAAATCAAATTTCCTTCAAGGTAAAAAGATCCTCCAAACTTGACTACAAGCTAGTTTGCATCGATGAAAAATTGTAAATGGAGTTTCTCGGCATCAAAACATGGAAAAACAAACATGTTCAAAATCGTAAAGATTCGACATTCTCATACATGCTCATTAGATGTCACATCCGTAGACCACCCTAATGCAACAAGCAACCCGATTGGTAGAAGGTAATAAGAACCAAATTTGTAAACCCAAAGAGAGACTACACACCAAATGAAATAGTGGATGACATGGCAGATGACTATAGTGTCTCCATATCTTACCAAAAAGCATGGAGGGCTAGAGAAAAGGCTATTGTAGATGCAAGACGCTGTCCACACGAATCGTACTCGAAATACCAGAATCTTGTACATGATGGAAAAATGCAACCTGTACTACTTCATAACCCTAAAACCAATTTTTCCAAACAAAACTATAAAAAATATAGTATACTAAATAGTTTCTTGAATTACAGGAACAATCACAGACCTTGTCACAGACGAGAATGGCCACTTCAAATACCTATACTTCGCAATAGGTGCTTCCATCAAAGGTTGGCAACACTGTAATCCAATAATAGTCACGGATGGTACTTTCTTAAAAAATCAACATGGTGGAACATTGTTAATAGCTAGTGCACAAAATGCAAATAGACACATATTTCCAGCTAGCATTTGCAATAGTAGACTACGAGAATGACACTTCATGGAACTGGTTCTTCAGCAAACTAAAAGAATCATACAATGAGAGAGAAGGGCAGTGCATTATTTCAGATAGACATGAAAGTATTGCGAAAGCAGCAAATACAAACTTCCCAAACCTCATGCATGGAGTTTGTTGCTACCACTTGCTAAAGAATATCAAGACCAAGTTCAAAAAAGGGGGAGATGAACTCAGAAATGCATTCAATGGTGCTTCCAAAGCTTACAATGCTGCTGAATATGAAAAAAATATGAGAGATCTAGACAATATTCATAGCGGCATAAGAGACTATGCAGTAAACGAAGTTGGAAACAGTAAGTGGACAAGGTTATACAGCCAAAACAGGCGATACAAAACAATGACATCGAACATCGCAGAATCTGTGAATGCAGCACTCAAAGAAGTAAGAGAGTTACCAATAGCAACTTTACTAGAATGTCTTCACTCTTTGGTCCAAAAATGGTATTGGGACAACAAAAATAGAGCATTGTCTACATTCACATACTTGGCACAAAAACCAGAGAAAAGTCTACGAAAAGAGCGAGATATGAGCTTAAAGTACAAGGTAACATATCTGCCTTATAAAAATTATTCCATAATTATATAAAATATACATATTGGTTTATTTTTGCACTTTATTACACTCATACAGTTATTAAATAAACTTATTAGTCTATTGCTGCATAACAAAAATCAAACTCGTTTGTATACCAATAAACATGCTTAAATTTTTTTTTTTATATGCAATCAATAATGTAACTAAAATATAACTACTTTCACAGGTGGAAACATCAAACCTGATTGTATACAAAGTACATGATTGTACCGACTCATACATAGTAAACCTGGAAAAAAAAACATGCGAACGTCGTAAATTTGAATATGATGAAATGCCTTGCTCACATGCAATTTGTGTTAACCAAAAGGAATCTATCATGCTACCATCGCTCTTACTACTACACAAAAAAGGCTTTTTTGTCAACATATGAAGATAATATCTTCCCACTAGCAGATTCTACAACTTGGGATATACCGGATCATATAAAAGATATGATTGTTCTACACCCAACACACAAGAGCGACGGGCGGCCAAAAAAACAAAGGTACAAAGGTGTGCTAGAAACAAAAACACAGGTCAAATGTGGATCATGCAACCAAAAAGGACACAACAAAAGATCGTGCAAAAATGAACCAGTTCCAAAGCCAACCCGAAAGAGAAAGAACATCAGTACTTAAAAAAAAATAGCATTTTTTCACAACATTTGATACTTAAAGTAATAAGTACTACATTAGTACTATGTCTTGGACTATTATGAACATAATGGTTCCTCTGATTTTACAAAAACAAGAACATGTCAAAAAAATAAACAAACATGTTACCCATATCCATCCATTTCAGGTTTTATATTTTCTTATAATGATCTTCAAATGAAAATTAATATGCAATTTTTTAAAAAATAAAAAATAAAAAAAAATAATATATCTATTACCTATTCGTATCCTCACACCAATTATAAAAAAAAAATGTACCTGTTACCCTCTCATATCGATATGTAAACAAGAAAAATATCTGATGATAGTGATTTGTTTCCTGAAAAAAAAAAAAAAATCCATTTTAATTAGATTGATCATCAATTGAAAAAGTAAACTAATCATCAATTGAAAAAAAGTAAACTAATTAGTTTCTTAAGTACACAAAAGTTTCATTTACACAAAATAATGTTCCACAACATACAAGGTCCGTATACCACCTAATTAAGTGTTCCACAACACACAACAGTTACATAAAACCAAAAACTACATGTTAAAGTTTGCAAAATACTACAAGTGCTAATTACATAACATCAGGAAACCACAAAATAACAGTCTAAACTAAACGATAGTAATTGTAACACTAATCATCCAATCTTCAAAGCTCCCCTAGTAGCTTTGGGCATCTTCCCGCAGAAACTCGAACTGCATTCATATCCATTCAACTCCTTCTTCATAGCATGCACAAAAAGCTCAACGCACATCTTCTTTCGGACGAAATCCATATTCAAAGTTTTGGGGACATTGTTGATCATTTCATGTATAAAGTATTCAGCATACTTTATAACGAATACACCGCAGTCACTACAAAATAAAGAATAAAAATAACAGTCAGAACCATCGTAAACTAAAATGTTAATAAAAAAAATAAAAAATATACAATATAGTTACCACTGATCTTGTTGAGGCAATTTATCTATAAAAACAATTTCCAATGGATCTGTATCCTTCACTCCCTGAAAATACTGAGTGCTCTTGTCAATATCAGACCTCCGACCATAGAAATCCACATGAGACAATAAAATCGGCAAAATAACAGCAAATGCATTCACAAAATCGATCGTCCTTAAACTTTCCACGCCTCGAAAGAATTGCACACCTTAAGACATCTCATCTTGATGTCAAAGACGCACAAAATCCAATGTGCCAAAGCCATTACATTGACCGGAAATAGCATGAAATCTAAAACGAACCATGGTTTACCACACAACAAGCCAAATCCCGCAATATACGCAAATGGGCTTAGTGTCCCGAGGAACGTAATTAATATCCTCATCATTTGCACAAAAAACTTGTTGTACAAATCAAATATATGGGCTGCAAAAAAACAATCGATGGTGCTGGCAAAGAACCTCACACTTTTGTCATACTTAATTTGCTTCCTCAAGTAATAAAAGCACACATCAATATGCTGCATAACGTATAACATAAAAAAAAAACATAAATTATAAACAAATAAATGAAAACTCAAACACAAACATAAAAAACAAAACTCCCATCAATATATCATAAGAAAAAAATACTAACCGAACATGATAAATTTCTCCCCGGGGTTCTCAGATCGTAAAACCACATTTTATCGTTAACCTTCACAACAACAAAATCTAATGGCACCTTGATACTCGATCCTCTTGTTTGAACTTCTTCAATTTGTTTTTATCATTGAAACCAGCCTTGAACCATTGCTCAAATGATTTAACTTGAAGCTCATCTGGCATGGCCATCAATCCATTTGAAAATGGAAACAATCCATACACTTCACCAGTTGGTTTACCACTGCTGGCCGAACCAAAATTTGTTGTGTAAGGACTCTTCATTACAGATGCAGGCTTCGCAGCCCTTTTAACAACCTTGGGCGTAAACTCTACATTCAAATCCTACCAACAAACACAACAAACACAAATTTTAAAAAATAAAAATAGTAATAATAAAAATAAATTAAAAAGTTTCAATAATAAGTACATAAAAAAAATTAAAAAATAAATGTTGGTAGATAATAATTAAACATTTAAAACATGGAACCTTTGCAATATTCCTCTGATTAGAAGCCATTACTTCTTTGTGCAACACCTTACCCTACAAAAAAAAAAAAAACAGTTAAAAAAAAAAACAACCTAATAATCCATAACAATTACCAAACACGAACATAAAAATACCTTTGCAATTGTTTCCTCAATAACATTGATCTTCTCTAAAGCAGATAGTGTTATACTATCCTCTGTACCTTGACTATCACCCAACTTTTCAGTTGCACCGCAAACTCTTTGGTTTCTTCATAAATCATCTCATCATCGGCAACCTTCTCATTTACACTAACTACCTCCTTGCCTTCTTTGACGGTGACTCCCCAAAGACTCACTCCACCCCTAGATCCACCAACAGTACCTCCACCTTTAACTTCCTTGGCACCAACCCCATCACCACCAATACCACTGCAAAAAACAAAATAAAAAAATAAAATAATAAATTATCAACATGCAAATATATATAACTCACATACCAAAATATATAAATAAAACATAAAATATAACCTTGTCATCGCCATCATTATCATCTTCCCTTAACTTGTTAGATCCGTTCTTGAACATCTCATGATCATCATCAACCACTTCTTTCTTGTCATCATCCCCTTTCTCATCAAGGGTTGGGATGTAATAAAACACATTATATCAAAAGTAGGCTGACTACCACCATCATTCTACAATAAAAAACAAATCATAAACCAAAAATGTTACTGATTTCTAAATATAACAAGTAAACTACAATAAAAACTACAATAAAAAAAAAAAGTTACCTTATTCTCTATATTCGTAACATCTAAAACTTCCTCAACTTGTATATAATTTCACATTACACTACAAAAATAATAAAAATAATCCTAATAATTTACACCAATATTAAAATTTAAAAAAGTTACCTTATTATCTACCAACATTTCATCCCCAAACTTTTTCAACCTAAACAAAAGTTTAACTTTATATTACAAATATTATCAAAAATAAACAAAACAGTTTACACAAAACGAGTTTACATAAAAAACAAATTTACATAAAACCCAATAATTAATCTAACAACTAATTAAAAAAAAAGTAAACATAATAGTTTCTTAATTAACTAAAATTACCTCCACAACTGGCTCTTCTTCATTTGTCAAAACAAGGTCATCATCATTCTGAAAATAAAATACAATACACACAATAAAAACACAGCATTATAACTAATCACATACTCAATAAATAAAAAATACACACTATCAAATAAAAATAATCTTAAACACATACCATATTAAAAGTATCCTCATCGCTCACTACAACATTTCCACCATCATTTCCACTTAAAAAGCAATTTCTCAACTCATTGAACTTCATGTCCAAATAAAACTTCAAACTTCCATCAATTTTTGCATCGATATAAGACTTCATATTCAACTCACATTCCTTAACACTACACTTCATCTCAGTACTCAACAAACTCAAAGACTCATCAATTTTTGTTTGATTACCAACAAGCATCTTCACATTGTTCTTTAACTCTACTAGATCAGATTTCCCCACACCATAACTTCTCTGTATACCAGATGGGTCACCTTTCTCATAATGCTTCCTTTGTAATGGCTCATCATCAAAATCATCTTCGAAGTTTCCAACAAGGGGGAAATCAAAACCTTCAAGTTTCATCATCTTCCTTTCAACATCGGTGGGGAGAATAGCTTGAGCTTTCACTACAAAAAAAAAAAAAGTAAAAAAACGAGAAAAAGTAAGCATATAAGTTTACAAAAAATATATCACACCAAGAAATTAAAAACAACTACATAATTTTAATAAATACTTATTTACCTTTGATGACATGAAAATTTTCCTATCCAGCTCCCCAGAGTTAGGATTTCCAGTACTTGACCACCTACAAATCCTATACTCTTGCGAAGCATCATATTGGCATATAGATGCCTTAAGACATAACGGAATAGTTTCATACAACCGAGACCATAAATGCATAAGGGAAACCGGTAACTTGTATGTTTTACTATTTTCTTTCGTCGTTTGCGTTTCACCTTAGCTTTTCCCCTTACCACATGAATCATCAGACAAATCGTTCTTTTTCTGCCCCTCAAAGCAATCATCAAATTGTGCAATGTAAGATCAAAAACAATTTTCCCCCAAGGGAAACTATCATATTCACCAAGCCCCACAATATTCATCAACTCATCAGAAACTTTTTTTACAGCAGGACTACAAATCAACCCATTGGTAAGAAGGTACAAAATTGCCATTTTAACAGCATACTCATCACTCTTGAACTCACTAAACATAAATCTTTGTTCAACCGCACCATGAGTGACTTGCGCTTTGCTCGAAAAATACTTATCAACAAATGCATTCTCCCTTTTTGCATACTTTTTCATATCATTATCACCATTACACAAGAAACCGGTTATGACCGCAAACTCGGCCCAAACTAAACCTAAAATTTTCACACCCAAACTTAAACCACATCTCCTTCTCATTTTTTTGATGTACCTCCTGCTGCAGCATTATGTATTAACTCGAGGTTGATATAAAATTGGTTTCATGTCTAACAAATGACCAAAACATGATTTACGAAAAAGCCTAATTTGTTCGGTGGCTCAACTTAGCATTGATATTTGCAATCACTTTGTTCTCCAATGTATTAGGGAAGAAAATCATCTTACCCTTAACACGACTCTCAGGTTTAAAATATTGCTCCCACTCCTACAAAAATAAATAAACACATAAATCAACATAAAGATACTGTAAACTAAACTATAACAAAAATAACACTAAAAAAGCATTTTTTTGACTATAAACTAACACGTATATACATTCTACTAGAAATAAAACACCCAAAAATCCCAAATAAAAAGCAACATAAAGATTACGTAAAAAACTAAACTATAACGAAATAACACTAAAAAAGCACTTTTTGACTACAAACTAAAACGTATATACATTCAACCACAACTACAAAACACAAACAAAATAGTCCAAAACATTTCAAAATGGGAAAATCAAACTTATAAAGTGAATACACCAATACATATTTAACTCTGAGAAGAAAAAACAAAAACTCGTGGGTCTTGATCCCAATATTGATTATCATGGTCATCACATTCAAAACAAGTTCCTAACAATGCAATTAGTTGCACAATCTACACAAAATTTACGAGTCCTTTTTTTAAAGATAAATATATGTAATGTCTTAACAACTTGATAATTAGTTAATTACAACACTTAAACAAGATACATGATTAAATACTAGCAACACTCTTCTTATGGCTCTATTTCACTCACTGTCTACTCACTATTCTCATTGTTTATCAACATGTACGATAAGGGGAGAACAATATAACATTTTGGGTCAAGCTATAATTTGACATATTTTATCAACCGAACAACGTAATTGCTCAAAAGCCTTTCAATTAATCTTTGGTGTTTAAACTTTCCGATAAACCCTTTTTGTTACAATAGAAACTCGTCATAATATTAGAAGTTCTTGTTTAACAATCGTTTCGGTTTCATAAACAACTAAGTTATTAAGACCCAAGAAAATATTCCTTCCGCCAAAACAAAAACAAGAAAAGATACAAACACGGTTCATGATATTCCTTTCGCCAAAACAAAACTCATGGCCATCACGATTCATGATATTTTTTCAAAAATTAGTTTCGTTAGATATGATCGAATTTCAAGAAATCAAATTAATCATAACTTTCATCGACAAACACTTCCACTCAACATTACGTTTACCAAAAAAGAGTACATACATTTCTAATAAAACCGTAACCAATAAATCCATCAAAACAAAAATTTAAAAACAACAAAATAGACTAAAAAAATTACAATAAAATAAAAATTATATATACAACCGTAAACCCTAAAATAACCGAAAACATAATAATCACTAAAAATAAATTAATATTTGAAATGTATATACTAAAATTTATTGAACAATAAAAAAACAATAAAAAAACCATAGAAAACCCTAAACACAACTAAAAAACATCAAAAGGAAAAAAATAACACACATGCAATAACTTAAATTGAAAACCGAAAAAAAAGAACAAAAATCC
This sequence comes from Cannabis sativa, assembly GCF_029168945.1. NCBI lineage: Eukaryota > Viridiplantae > Streptophyta > Magnoliopsida > Rosales > Cannabaceae > Cannabis > Cannabis sativa. The sequence goes on from NC_083601.1 coordinate 42,867,876, forward strand.
AAAAACAAATCCGTAAACCATAAAATCCATCAAAACTTAATATTAAATCAGACAATAAACCAAAAAAATTACAACAAAATATAAAATATATATACCTTAATACTATCTGGAACTCCAATCTCCAAATCGTCACTATCATATTCAACATCCTCTTCTTCAATCACTTGCTTCATCTTTTTCAACGGACGATCTGCATGTTTCCCCTTCTTAGACCCGACATTGTTCCTCTTCCTCTTCGAAGAAAGCTCAGACTCTCACTTATCCACTACCCTCGGACATTGTTTCTTTCGATTTGTTCTTCGGATTCATAGCCTTGGAGGACGCGGATGGAGATGTAGACGAACGTGTTTTCACCATTACTAAACGTTTAGAGAAAAGAAATGAAGTTGGGAAAAAATGAAAATAACACTTATATTGATAGGTATATAGGCGGTTTGGGTTTACAACCCACCTTTTGGGTGAAAATTTTAAAAAAATTCAAAAACTGAAACGTGCCCACGCGCCCACACTGATAAGACGCCTATCACATTTCAACTGACACTTACGTCAGCCCCTCTCATCCACTAAGCGTGTTGAAGAAGCCAAAAAATAAAAAAATTGTATAAAAATCAAAAACGGTAAAACTGACGGTAAACTTAATAATTTAAAGAGAAACGGTATTATTAGAAATAAATGGGAAAAAACGTGTCCCAATGTAATTTTCCCATTTTAAAAGCCACATTATTTATGTAATTGAGATGGTAAATAGGCCCAATAATAAGGGTGAGTAATGGTTGCTTGCTAGGGTTTGAAGTAGTGCAGGCCCATGTACAAAAGCCCATCATTATATAATACATCTTGAAGTAGCATCTTCGCAGACTCTCATCAAGCAATTAAAAGGAAACTGCTTCTGCTCACAGCCTCCATTGCGATTCTCAGTGTCAACCATGGCGACCGGAAACTCCACTGCCCCGCCGCGTCAGCTCTCTCAGAAAGAAGCTGACATTCAAATGATGTTGGCGGCCGAAGTTCACCTGGGCACCAAGAACTGTGATTTTCAGATGGAGCGTTATGTTTTCAAGCGGAGAAACGACGGTAGATTCATCTTGATTGTTTTATTTTCTGTTAGTTTTGTTTCGTTATTAAGATGAATATTCCCCCTAAAAAAAGTGTAAAAATTAGTCCTTTATTCTAATAGTGTCTTACAGTAGAGTCGATGAAGTATTGGGTTCGCTCGATTCTAACCTGAAAAGGATAAACTGGACGTTTTGTTGTATATCTTCATAAATGCATTCGTACTCTGCTTGTTTTGTTTTATTTTGACTCTAGTTTTGAGGTATTCTATAGATCTCTGTTCAATTTTATTGTGATTTGTTTCCCTTTTATCATCATGAAATCTAAGTGAAGGAATTTGTTCAACTTTTGCGTTTGGGAAAATCCTGAAATTGCTTTCTTTTTTAATGTTGCAATTGTTTGTTTCAGAAATTATTGTGGTTGAGTAATGTAGGAATATATAATGGGTATTTATTTTTTATTATTGAAAAGCCAAACCTAGTTAATGTAGATCACTATAGTTTTGCACTTTTTGAGAATTTGCGTTCGAATAATCCTTTAATAGGTTGCATTTGTTCTTTTGTTTTTTATTTGATTGTTAATTTATTCCTAGTGCAAGTATTTTGAAGGATGAGTGGAGGTGTTTATAATGGTTGTTAGGCTAAATGTAGTTAATTGAGAACACTGTAGTTTCTTACTGTTAACAAAAACGTTGTGTCTTATGCATTTAGGGATTTACATTATCAATCTCGGAAAGACATGGGAAAAGCTTCAGCTTGCTGCCAGGGTTATTGTTGCTATTGAGAATCCCCAGGACATGATTGTCCAGTCTGCAAGGCCTTATGGTCAAAGAGCAGTGCTTAAATTTGCTCAGTACACTGGTGCTCATGCCATTGCTGGAAGGCATACTCCTGGTACCTTCACTAATCAGCTCCAGACATCTTTTAATGAGCCTCGTCTCCTAATTCTTACTGACCCAAGAACTGATCACCAGGTGATTACTGCATTCCAAACAGCTTGCATTGTTCATAATTATTTTATAATGGATAATTCTGATTGTTTAACTTTCCTGCAGCCCATCAAGGAAGCTGCTCTCGGTAACATCCCTACCATTGCTTTCTGCGATACTGATTCACCAATGAGGTACGTTGACATTGGTATCCCTGCGAATAACAAGGGGAAACACAGCATTGGGTGCCTATTTTGGCTTTTGGCAAGGATGGTTTTGGAGATGCGCGGCACAATCCGCGCTGGGCACAAATGGGATGTTATGGTAAGGACTAAACATTTTTTTTTAATAAGTTTAATTTCAAAGTTAATACAAGTCTTGCCTTTTTAAAACATATTTGCTTTGGATTGATTCTTGTTTCCATTTGCAGGTAGATTTATTCTTCTATAGGGAGCCTGAGGAGGCTAAGACAGAGGAGGAAGAGGAAGCCATTGTTGGAGCAGACTATGGAGTTACCGATTATGCAACTTCTGGCCTTGCTGGCCTCTCTGCTGAACAATGGCCTAGCCAAATAGCTGATGCTCCTTGGCCCGCTGAAGTCTCAGGTGCTATTCCAGCTGTTCCCGCTGTGGGCTGGACTACTGAAGCAGGTTAGTATACCGGTGTTTATCCTTTACTGCCTTAAGTTTTGTTTTAATTTGCTGCTAAAAGGGTAGTTTTTTTAAACTATTATATTATCTTTGCTGATGTTTTTTTAGCTGCAGTACCTTTGGCTGCCGAAGGATGGGATGTTGCAATTCCACCTGCTCAATTGCCTACCGAAACTGCTCCTACAGGCTGGGAATGAGATGTCTGCTGCCTTTCATAACTTCATATCATTGCAAACCATAGTTTAAGTTAGAGATTTATTTGTTATTCTTCCAGTTTTGGACATGAATTTTGGCTTGTAGCGCACACTTAAGTTTTCAGACTGTTGAGTTCCGTACTACTTTTAGAGTGATATTTGAAAATATTTTCAAGTTTTTATGTTGAACGAAGGCTCACAGTAGATGCAAATTTTGATCATATTGGTGAGTATCACAATTTCACGATGCCTTTGTGATTATCTTACTTTCTCTTTTTTATAGAAGAATTTGATTGCTTCTAAGAAGTTTATGGCTAGGTTTCTCAGTTATTTTTTCTGATATTTCCTACTAAAATATTGCTTATAAGGTTTAGTCATTTCTTTGGTTCAAGTTTGTGTATCTTGATGGTGCTCATGTTCTCAAGTTCTGTAACATCTTGTCGATGAACACTTTTGGCATTGTAGGCAGGCTGTTTGCGCAAATTGATTTCACCTTTTTACACATGCTAAACAGCCATTATCGATTAAGTTAACGAGTCTATCAATATAGTAAAATGTAAGTGGCAAAGCAATTTTATCATTGAAGATGGAATACCATAGCAACCAATTTATGTCTCGAACATTGAATTTTCAATTTGACATTCAAAATATAGTCTAAGATCTGTAATATTTGCAAGACTATACGGTAACCTTTGTGGTATGTGATATAATTGCTTCTATATTGCGGCTAAGTTATTTGAATTTTAAGGTTAGGTTGGTACTATCAATCTCTGGACTGAATTTTTGTGGGCTAAATATCTTTTGAATTCCAATTCGGTTTTGATCTAACTTTTTTTAAAAGTTTTGTCTAACGAGGATTGTTAATGTGTACACGTGGTATATTTTTAATAGTTTATATAATATTAATTATTTAAAATTATAAAAAATAATTAGAGAAAATAAATCAAATTTAAATTGGAGAAAAAATTATATTTTAAGAAAATAAAAAAAAAAAATTTTTCCCCAATTTCTTCTCTGTTTTATTTTTTTTTATTTTTTTTATCACCACTACTATTATTACCATAAATCAAACAAAAAAAGAGAGAAATAAGATAATTAAACAACTCCATCAATCCAACAAATAGGGGAATTCCCTTTTAAAATCTTAATCCCAAATTTGAAATGAAAACCCACAATCCAGTCTAGATCTAAAATTTCAAATAGCACAAACTAAAATACAAAATCAATTTGAGGGATTGAGAGAGAAGGCAGAGAGAGATTGGAGGGTGGGGAGCTGATGGGAGGTTCGCTTGAGCCATTAGTGTTTGGGCTGTCGTCAAGGTTTTGGGGTTTAGGCTCTCGGTCTAGGGTTGTCAGTTGAGGTTGTCGGTCTAGGATCGTCGGTCGGGGTTGGGTGGTGGTGATAATGGTAGTTATGGTGGTTGAAGAAGGAGAAATGAAGAAATTGGGGTTCGATGGTTCCAGTAAGTCAAAAAAAGAAGAAGAAAACAAAAAATATATATATTTTTTGGAGTTTTTCTTTTTAATTTTTAGATAATCAATATTATATAGACCGACCTTACAAAAAAATTATATAGATCAATGAAAATATGTTATGAGCTAGTAGTCCATTTTGGCATTTAAAAGACAAAATTAGACAGAAAAGTGAAGATCGAAACATAATTGAAGTTTGGAGAGTTTAGTCCCTAAAAATTCATAGGGGATTGATCGTACCAAATCTTAAAGTTCATATAGTTTAGCCGCAAATTACCCATCTTTATTTATCTATTAAGTTTTGCGCCTAGTTTTAGTGTAGTAGTTGTAACTTAAAATTGTAATTTATTGATTAAATTGGTCTAGTTGTGTATAATTGAGAATACTAATAATTTATGAGGATCGTATTGTATTAAATAATAAATAACACTATGTTTGGAAAAAATATTTTATTGTATCAATTATTATGACCATAAATTTTAAGACAATGCAAGTCGTATTATTTAATACAAAACAAATAACTCATATTATCTTGTATTATAATATTTACAAATGGTCAACGGTCAACCCCGACCCTGACTCCAGCCCCGGACCCATACCTTGACCATAGACTTGGACCCCCATCTTAAATTTGGACCCAGACCTGGCCTCGGCCCCAGACCTAGACTCAGACCTCGATCTGTACTCGAACCTGAGCCTGGATCTCGGTTATCGAACCCCGAACCTTAACCTAATTATAGACCCAGACCCTAAACGTGGACTTGGATCTCGATCCTTAGTAAAACTATTATGTCACTCACTTTTCATAAATACGTTTTTTTTAATATATTTTATTTACACACGATATATATATTTTTGCAATTATATAAATTTATTTAAAAAAAATACGATTTTGAAGTTTTAAAAATACAAAATACGTTAGTTTTAGAAAAATAATAAAGTGTAAAAAAATAATTAAAAAATAATCAGAAAATAACCTGTAAACAACATATATAATCCATAAAAAATAAAAAAATAACTAAAAAATCAATCACATGACAACTATAAAATAACTAATAAAAATGATTGAATAGCTTATTATTTTATTATTTTTTAAATTTTTAGTGTATTATGTGAAACTTTTTAATAAATAATCAAACGAGCCCCTATAAAATAATTTAATTAAAGCGTGTTTAAGCATAGCTAACTGATATGGAATATCACAGGTTGCTCAAATTTACTAGAGTTAGTCAACCTTGATTATACTAATTTTGTTGTAAATCAGTAAAAATAAAAAATTAGGTCTGTCTATAAAAATGAAATAGAAAGAAATTGTCACTTGGGAAATCTAAACATTTATTTACAAAGTCAAAAACTTGTAAGTTGTATACACAAGAAAAAAAATTGGTTAGGTCAGAGGAAAACTGAAAGAATTGTGAATGTTTGTTGGATTGTACACTAGTAGTTTGTTTGTAATGTAGGGGGATAAGTATAAACAATGAAGGATCTCATATGATGAAATCAATTCCGCTGGTACAAAATCTCCACACTAGGGTAGGGAGAGAGTTCAATTATCCTTCTTTTGATTGTTGATTTCCTTTTACCATTTATTTGCTGTACAGGAAACTCATCCTTCGGATGGAGTTGTTTAATATGGTGTAGGAATTATTGTTTTTTGACCGATTCTAGTTACCCTAATGAAAGAGCGAACCTCCATCAGAAACCCAACTTCCAAATTTCTCAAGCAATTCATCTAAGTCGGGTTTAGCTTGCTCATTTTCCTACACAATCATAAGGAGTAAGCATAAATTACATACCACAATGCAGAATAGTGTTTGAACATAATTTGAGTTTCATAATTAGGTAGTTGAAATCTCTTTTACTAATTGGAGAGGACAATAAAATTAAATTATCAAGTAAAAAAATGAAACAGCTACTCACTTTAACAGTGGACATTCCACTAGATTTTCTTGCTGGTTCATTCATATCAATGTTTAGTCCATTCACAACGTTCTCTATTGAAAGGCTGCCAAGAGACCTATATAACAACAGAGACCAGTCGCTTGCCAGATATTAGGACTTGAGAGAGTGAGTCAAAGATAAAGACTAAAGGAGTGTAAAAGCTACAAAAATGTGGAAACATGACAATCACCTTTCATTTATATCTCCTTCACAAGAATTTCCTGAGGAAGACAGCCAATCCGCATCCATAAAATTTGAGAAGTTACACTCATCGTCTTCATCACAAGAAATGGGGTCACGTCCAAGCAATTGCCCATCGTGCATGAATTTGAAAAATTGTTTTTGAATCACTGAAGGGATATACCTAGAAAATGGCAGAGCAAATCTTAAACAAACAATTGTGAACACCAAAAGATCACCTGCCTCTGATCACTTAGAGGAGACTACATTAAACAATAACACTAAACTGACTGTTGTGGCAGGAAGTACTAGAAAATAAAAAAGAAGACAACAAAGCAAATGCAAGTTGTAATACTGCGTACCTGCAAGCAGCTATGCTATCCTCATTAGTTGGAATTAGTGGTGTAGACTCCGATATACCATCGTTCGCTGCTGCTACTATTTCAGATAGAGGCTGATTGCACCCAAGTATAGGGTCGGCCTCAGGCGTGTCACTTGGAATACTTCCAGCTGAAAGTGATCTTTTCATACTAACCCTACAAATACAGCAACTTTCACCATAAGATGTTTTTGGAGGATAATTTAATTGTTACTCAAGAGACAAGGAAATAGTTTATTGTGGCTTTCTCTAAACAAGTCTTACAATACATTAGACAGCTTCTTACCTAACATTCTCATTAGGAAAATTAGAATCACGTTTCCCAACATTGTAATGTTGGTCTGAACCCAATTCCCATAGTGCAGGTTTTCCTTGTTGTGGTTGAAAGTGCCCCAAAAATCTGAAAAATCAAACATTAAGATGGCTTTCACTTCCTCTGTCATTTGTCAATAAACCTTGCAACAGATTGCCAAAGAATCATATGCAATAGACTGACAGTAACAATGCAAGTATTGCCTGGTTAATTAATTGGAGGACAAATTCAACTTACACATTTATAGCATCTTGTTTATCACGATCAAAGTAGGCATTATTACAATACCGTTGTAGAGTTCTAATGAGTTCTTGCGACTGTGCTGCGGGCTTCCATTGACCTCTTCTCTCAGAAAATATCTGTTTGTTTGGACATAATGTGGAATTTACATAAATTTTTGTATGGGATGAAAGATACGACAAAGAACAAACTACATAAAAATAACTTAGCCAGCAGTTGGGTAGGTAAGGGTGATTTGGCTAATCCAACTCCTATCTATTTTCACTTTCATAACACAAGCAAAGCAAGTAAGTAAAAAATTACCTTATTGTGTGCTGCAGAACCACCATATTGGAATGCAAGTGTGTCTCCCATGATCTCATAAATTGTCATTAGCTCATCAGCCAAAGGCTCACCAAGATTAATTTTTGGAGATTCTGTAAATCCCAAAGTAAATAGCTGAGTTCCAAGACAAACTAAACCATAGACATATTGGGCAACATTAGTACGATCTAGACAGTCGATGCAATTGGTCCTCAAAACCCCTTTCTGATTCAATAAGGGTTTGACATTGTGGCTTCTATTGGAATCACCAGGACATCTAGTATTGCAAAGTTCTATTTCCACGTTATCGGCACTCTCATTTCGAATGGATAAGTTCTCTGAAGAGAAGTTATCGGTTTTATTGATCCTAAATCACATTTTAGTGTAACAATTATAAGAATAAGAACATCAAGCAAAAAAGACGAAATTATGCCTTTTAAGATATACAGGTTCTAATACGGTAAGGTGGATCAACCACAAACGTTTAGAACCAAGAAAACACAAAGAGATAAGTAATAAGCTGGTGACCTTTGGATATAACTTACTCAATATCTGGAGATTCCAGGGGCCTTGAATTTGGGGCTACTTGACAATAGAAGATCCCAGTTAAGCTTAAAGCATATGCAGACATGTTTGCTAGCTGCCTCAGAACATTAGTTGCTTTGCTGCAAAGACAAAATCCAATTCAATCACACTAAACTTGCAGAAATTTCTACTCATTATGTGAAAAGCAAAAAAAAAAAAAAAAGCATTACCTCTTAGAATGTCTATGCAAATCCCACTGAAAAAACATGAGACGATTCTCCCTTGGCAGACTTGTATTTATATGCCTTACAGCATCTGCAAATTCTGCTCGAAGAATGGTCTCTCTAGGCTTCGTCTCGCGTGTCTATTATTAGTTATACAATTGTAACAAAAACAAGAGAATTTTTTTTTACTAATTAGGGGTTGGCATATTCATAGGAAAGAAGAGAAAGTACCATCCATTGCTCAGTATTTTAATGGTTCTTCAAGTAATGAGAAAAAATTTACCTTAATCAAATTTAAAATGATGATTGGATTTCCATATCTCTTGGCTAGATTCTCAAAATGAAGTCTTGTAGCCTCATAATTTACGTCCTTTTTGTATACTGAGGGGAACCCAAAGAGAAAAAAAATCAGAAAAAAAGTATGGAGAAAAAACTGCTAAAAAGGGGATTTTGCAATTCATACATATAATGTCAGGTTTTATGTTTATTCGTGATGTTTCCTGTGACCAGAAAAGTGGAATTGAGCCCCGAATCTGTACCACAGAACTAATTTGAGTTGGGCAATCTTCAGTAGCATTTGCAATTACAATCTGTTCTGTCTCAACGTCATTGGCGACTCTACCCTTCTCATTGACACCTCGTTTCAAGTATCTGCACAGGGAAGTGGAAACAATCATTGAAAGCATTCTAGAAAATGTGTATATGCTGTAATGATTTGAAAATTTTCTACGAAAGAAATTGAAACAAAACTGAGATATAAGACAGGCAGTACAATTTCCATGTAAGATTAAGCCAGCTATCCCAATCAACCATTTACTTGTGTGTGTGTGTGTGAGTGTGTGTTAGGGGGAATTGCGTTCAAACCTGGTGCCAGCATAATGGCGTGAGCGTCTAGCAATGAGAATTAATTTGAAGATCCGATCAGAAATAGAGAGCTCAACCTAGATGGAATGAAAAAGAAAGAAAAACTTCAGTAAAATTCCAAACTGAGAAAACATCCTGAATATTAAGGATTGGTCACTATACAATAATTCTTAGCAAGCATTCGAATATTATAAAAGCAGTAAGCTATAAGATTTCAGCAGCTTTCCCTCATTCATTTTCAAATTCCAAAATTCTCACACAAACAATCCAACTAAAATCAGTATTCAGATTATTATTTCATAGAGAGTAACCTGTTATCAAATTTTCTTAAACACATACCTGTTTAAAGAAACCATACACTAAGGCAACTGTCCATAAAGTATTATTAAGATTATTTCGGATTCCACGAGTCAAGTACTCATTCCAAACAAACATCGATTCATAAAGAAACTGTCCTGCTTTACAGTCATTCAAATTCCTTTGAAGACTATGCATGACATTGTATGAGTAGCTGTAATAGAAATCTTTTGTGAGATCCACTGTGGATAGCAGCTTCTTGTATCTAAGCCAACAAGAAAAAGAAAAAGGACAAATATATATTAGTAAAAAAAGAATCAATCAATCCAATAAAACAATGGAGATGAATAATTATAAGCATTAAATATAAATGAACAAAGAAAATTATAAAAACAAAACCAATAGAATATAGTTAGTGTTTTCCCCCAGCAAAACCTTGTCGATACCTTGTCTCATTCAAGGTGTTATTTTTTTACATCATAACAGCTCTGTCCCTGTCAATATTGCAGGAAAACACCAGAACTATACAAACAATAATAACAATGAAGGATTAAGATTTGGAAGATGTACTAAGTGTTTCATCTATAGGCGGAAAACTAATGTACCAGAGTAACTTGAGCTGGTTATGATTCTGAGAACCCAACTCATCATCACATTCACATTGCAGAAGTCTCAACAAATACAGTACAAAGTTACTTGTGTACTACTGAAATGATATAAATTATAAAACCAAACCAATTAATGTACCCCCAAACAATGAAATTCAAACCAAAAAGAAATAACCATATATACTAGAATACTGTTATATGTACAATTAAAGAATGTCTGTCTAGTTCTCGATGCTACTCTCTTATTTTCTCTTTAAAAGTACTATGTACATATTACATTTACAAGCATAATGGACTAGAGACCTGTTCTCATCCTTAGAGTAAGGCAAGTTTGACCGCACTGTAGAATTTGGTACTGGAATCATTTTGCTTTTGGAAATTCCATATATTGTATGACCACAAATTGTTCCAAGCTTTCTTCGTTTTGTGATAACAAGCATGTAATAAGGTCCCAGAAATCTAACAAAGCCTAGAACCAAAGGATAACTTATTTAGTTCCATATCAAAGAGAAAAAAAAAGATGTAAAATTATGAAAAATACAGTAAATTGTACCAATTATTCCATAACATATTGCTATAAGCTTAAGTCCACCGACAGCTTTGTTTCCTTCATGTAACCGTCTCAGAAGATCATGGCAATCATGTTCTGAGTAAGTAGTGGAATCTTCGAAAATTGTAAGCTCAGTTGGCTCTAACCGGTCAATTTTTAATACTCTCCAATGTGTTCTGCTCTTGTCTCTTCCAATCATATAAAAGTTCTGTTGAAATATGAATGATTTGTTAGTGCTGCATCATAAGTTTCTTAATAACAATCATTTAAGATAGATGAACAAGAATGACCAAAATATAAAATATTTGAGCTAAAAAAATCCTTAAATAACACATCAAAAATTGGAAAAACGCATTATGTCTGATACCCAACGGAACAAAAATCAAGATATTGCTTCAATCAAAGTCAATTCAAAACCATTCACGCTAAGTTAAAAAAAAAACCCTTCTCTAATCAAAGGAATGCTAAAAAGTCACTAATCGATATCCAAAAAAGATTATGTATAATTCAAATACATAATTGAATTGGAACAAAAACTCTAAGAAAAGAAAAAGAAGAAGAAGAGATCAGAAAATACAGGAACAATAACAGAACCAAAAAAAAAGGAGAGAGACAATACCGAGGGCGTTTCATAGAGTTTGAATTTCTTCAAATAGCAATTGTCACGGTTAAGTTTCTGACAGAGGACTTCTCCAGACGCCATTGATTTAGGATTTGAATCACCCCCGAGCCTCAAAGTGCTCGGGTTTTGTTTATATAACTTAGCAGTAACACAATTCTCCCCCAGAAAAACAAAAAACAATTTTTTTCTTTTTACTGTATGCTGAACCTATACATACATGAAACGAATAAATCTATCTATATAAACGCAGATACATACAGCAATGACACAGACTCAAAAAAGGAAAAAAAAAACAATAATAAAGACTGACAGAAAAACCAGATAGTGAACAGTTCCAGAAAGCAAATCAGAATACGTCGAAAGGTGGAAGACGAATAAGGAAGGAGAATAAGAAGGTCAGATCGTCGTCCCGGAAGCTTAGAATGGCATTGACAGCTATGGCCTCTGTATCCACACAAAAATAAAAATTGAACGAAAATAGTTTGTATTTGTTTTTATAGTCACACTAATACTTAAATTAACATTAAATTAAATATCATTATAGATATTTACCGTGCGGAATTTTATGCAATATATATCTTTTTTTAAATTCAAAACTTATTCATTTAAATTTTATATTGTGTTGTTAAAAAAATTACACTCCTTAAAAACTTATCTTTTTTTGAATAATTTAGAATGTAAATACGAATTTATTATTCACGTGTTATTTTTTAATAATATATTTAAATAAAAAATAAAAATTTAATAGTCTGAATCAATTAGAAACTGACACGTGCAGTGAGGTTTTTGGTATTTAAACTCTCAAGAATCAAATGATATTTAATATTATAAGTATTATTATTTATTTTATTACTAATTATACATTAATTTTTTTAAAAAAATGGTAGCCAAAGTGGTGGGGACTAAGGTGGGTGCGTCCTTAATCTCACTTTAAGGTCGACATTGCATATACTCGTTGATTTGACACTTAACTAGCAAGTATTTACGGAAGTTCTACAAATATAACTTATATATTATTACCGTCAAAATTTAAATTTAGAGATTTATTTGCAACTAAAAATTAGACTTAAGTATTACAAATTAAGATTTAATCACATTAAAATAATATATATTTTTTAAAAAAATTATTAATAATTAATGATTAGGTATAATTAACGCGGAAAGCCCCCTCAGTGTTGTGGGAGAGATGAAAAAAAAGATTGACTTTGAATCTATAAGACCTTTAAAATTTTGGTAAATTGTATTACTATTAAACTAAACTAAAAAAATGTATAAATAATACGGTTCATCTTCTTAATCATTACAAAATAAAAATTATAAATAAATTAACTAACACATTTTAAAAAATAACTAATTTTAAAAAAAATTATAATGATTTGAAGGGATAATACTATTTCCTTTTATGATAGTGAAATTATTTGCCAAAGAAGAATAACATTTAAAGATGAAACACACAAATGATTTAGGAAATTTTGAATATTTTTCATGTGGTGCATTAGTTTATCAATCTATACTTTTTTTTTCTTGTAATTTTTTTAGAAATAGTCTAAAGTGTTTCACATTTTTCTTAAAAAAAGGAAAAAAGAATTATTGATGATTTTAGCTTAAAATTGAAAAGGAATAAATGAATAATATAAGATTAGAAATTATGTATCATAGTGAGTGGAAGAATACCGATTATGGAATTATTTGCACAACTTGTAGACATGTGATAATTATTTATTCCCATAATTTACAGGTACCTAATAATCATAATGAAATATTACATAAAAGCAGAAACGTTTTTTTAGTAAAGAATATCGAGAAGATCTTCATGCTACTACTGTTTCACTAATATTAATAAATAGTTCTATATTATTGGTGGTATCAAATACATTCACAACAAAATAAAATAGTTAAATTGTATTAATGGATATCGGATCTCTGTCTTGTTTTTACTCTCTATTTTTACTTTTATTTTGTCAGACGTTTATATTCTCTATTATAGTACTACTGCAATACCTCATAATTAATATATTTTAATACTAAAGAATGATGATGAATAAAAATAAAAGTTAAAAAATACATATAATTTGATTTAGTCAGAGCCCAAATTTTGGTCCTACTTGCTCGAATAAATATTACCACATTACCACCTTAATTTGTGCCAACATGCTAATCAAATATTTCAATCTGGAATTGGAAGTAAACTCAAATGAATAAATTTTTTAGTTGCAACTGACATTAAGGAAAAAGGAATAAGGTATATAGTCAGGGACAATAAATGCATTTAAAAAAAGAAGAAGAAGAAGAAAAGAAGAAAGACTTTTATGAGCAATGTGCATATGTTTTGGGCCTTTTGGGGCTGCTTTAAATTTCAATACTTCAATAAAAAATTGAAAAAAAAAATGATTGAAGCAGCCACGTTAAAGGCACCTAGTTGACCCTGATATTGTATATAAGCAATTAAATATTATTATATGGTGTAGACAATGATAGGTGGAGAATACCATTTAATCTTCTCTCGCTTGACTCTAATTTTCTCCGTGACTCCACTTTACGGCTCTATTTTGAAGGTTGTTGATTAGTGTTACTGTATAGATCTAAAACATACTTTTTTACTCTTAAAATCTAGTTTAGAAGGTGAAACATTTCATTTTATAGCATCAAATTCATGATATATTGTTAAAATATAACTCATTTTATAAAAAATGAATATCTATTTTAATAGTGTCCTAAAATTTGTTTTAAATTTGCCTACAGCAAAAATTATGTCAAATTTAACCCACTATGATACACTTTATATTTATATCTTTTTTATTATTATATTTAATATTAGGATTTTTATAGTAATAAAATTATTATTATTTTATATTTTTAATAAAATATTAAAAAAGCATTAATTAAATATTTAAATTCATATGTACTGAAACATAACGCAAATATATTTATTTATTTTTTTTGAAAACTATAAAATTATTTTTTATTACCAAATATAACATAACTTTTATATTTGGTTTAGCATAATTGAACAACAAATAATTCATAATTAATTTCAATTACTTTACTATTTGGTTTAGCATATGTGACATGATGGTCTAATAAAATAAGCTACATCTTTAACGACTTTATTTGCTCCCCTTTCAAAAAAAAAAAAAAAAAAAAAGACTTTATTTGGGGGTTTGAATTCTTTTCGTAATTTCACTAAATTTTGTTCAAATCTTATTATTCAACAATTAATTATTTTTTCTTTCCAAAAAAAAAAATTAATTATTTTTTGCCAACTGATCATAATTTAAATATGAAAAGGAATTGAGCTATTTAGATATAACATTTGATAATTGTATCTGTATAAGTGAGAGTTACAAAATCTTCTTAATGAGTAATAGCGTATCTCTTAAGTATATTTTCTACGTACATAACTAATAAGAATGACAATATTATAATTTATGATAAAGTATTTATGGTTATTGGATTTGAATGAGGTGGAAAAGATTTGTTCAAATAGGAAAAATAATTAGACTGTATTACATCTTTATTTTTATATATAAAATATAATTATTTAACGGTTTTATTAATTTAATAAAATATTTTAAGAATATAAAAATATTCCGTTAAATTTAACGGTGTTAGTAGAATTAATTTTATAAATATATATAAATATAAATATTTATATTAAATTAAATTAAATATATAAATATTAATATTATTTGTTTTAAGTTAATTGAATTAATTTTAGATTAATTTACA
Source organism: Cannabis sativa (assembly GCF_029168945.1). NCBI lineage: Eukaryota > Viridiplantae > Streptophyta > Magnoliopsida > Rosales > Cannabaceae > Cannabis > Cannabis sativa. The sequence goes on from NC_083601.1 coordinate 42,882,949, forward strand.
TGGATATAAATATTAATTAAAATATTATTTATATTATTATTTTTAATATTGGAAGTATGTTCAATTTTAATATTTTTTTTTTAGAAATCAATTTTAATATTTTTAATCTTTATATTTATTTTCTTCAAATTTTTAAAACTTTAAATATTATATCTTGTAAAAAAAATAAAAATTAATAAGTGGTTCCTTTAATTTATAAGAAAATTTTAAAACTATACATAATAAATATAAAAATTAAAAATATAACTAAATATAAGTAAAGGTGCCGTTTGGTAACACTTTTGTTTTTTAATTTTTTAATCACAAAATGAAAGTAAAATTTTTGTTTTTAAAAATTTATTTTTGAAAAACAAAAATGCGTTCTGTAACTACTTTTGTTTTTCAATTTTAAAAACAGAAAATAAAAGTGTGTTCTGTAAAGTTCATTTTTATTTTTATTTTTTGATTTTATTAAAGTCGGGTCTAGGTCCGGGGTCGGATTCGGGTTCAAGTCAAAAGCCGGGTTCAGCGCAGTGGGGAGGGATTTGGGTCCGATGCAGTCGTAATCTAAAAGATTGATTAAGAAAAAAAAAAACTGTTTAAAAAAATATTGAAAGTGATTTTTGTTGTTTTTAAAATTTTGATTTCTAATTATAAAATTAAAAAGTAAAAACAGTTTTATAGAACATGTTTTTGAAAAATATTTTCACTTTTCTATTTTTAAAAACAGAAAACTGATTAAAAAAGTGTTACCAAACGCCACCAAAATAAACGTAATAATAACTTAACATATATCTATATTACAGATATAATATTAACATATTTTCTCTGTTGTTGTAAATGACTCTTTCTAATTTATAATAACAGACTTTTCTCAAAAAAAAAAAATATACAATTTTAAATTTAATTATTTTATTTTTCAGTCTAATTTATTGAAAAAATTGAAAATAAATAACAAAATAGAGGATATTGTCTAAATTTGTTGAACTTTAATTAACCAATTGAAATTAATTTTTTTTTTGGTAAGGGTGGTTGTTGTTTTTTAGTTTCTTTTTTGATAAAAAAATTAGTGGCATTCCAATTTTTTTTTGGTCAGGAGTGGCCTTCCAAAACTTGATTGAGAAGAAGAAAAAATTCAAATACATACGGTTTCTCAAAAATATATAAACTGAGAAAATTGTCACGAATGTATGTGTATTTAGTAAAATTTTAATAAACCATCTTCATGTTTTTATATTCATAATATAGTTTTAGTAATCTTAAATTTTTTTATATGAAAGTGTATAAATTTAATACGTTAAAAATAATTTTTAAATAATTTATTTTATTTGTGTCCACCTTATTTTAAAATTATAAAATATTTTAAATATCTTGAATTTTATAAAATAATTTAAATAACTACCATATATATCATATATATATATATAAATTCAAATATAAAAGGATGGAAAAATTATAGAGAAAATTACGCTGGGAGACAATTTTTGAAATTAAATACTGTATATACCGAATATATTTATATTTGGTAAAAAGTAACGATTTTTTTTGAATTTTTTTTTACACGTGTACACGGTTACTGTTTTTTAGGGGTAGTTGAGTGTTAAACACGATTCCACGTTCTTTTTGCACTGTCAAACCATTTCTCACTCAATCACTTCCATTTCTCTTTTCATTTCATCTTCCATTCTCTTATTTTCCCTCATTTTATCATAGTGTAAGGGTTTCTCTCTGCTAGGGTTTGGCATTTCGTTTCATAGTTAAAACATTCAATGGTGCGTACTAGGGGTTCAATGTCTCCATCACCGGAGGTGTCTGGTTCGAAGAAGAAGGTTGAAAAAGCAGAGGAGGTTTCGAAAAACATGGTTGGTTCTGGTTCGAAGGTCGTTGAGTCTGATAAGGAGAAGAAGAACAAGAATCTCTCCATTTCGAAGAGGAGTGGTGTTTCTGAAGCTACCTCTGACGATCGGCGCTCTAAGAAATTGAAGAGTGTTGTTGAAGATGAGGATGATTTTGATTCAGAATGTGATGAAGCACCTATTGTGTTGCCAAAAAAATTGAAGGTTAGTATATTGTTTCTATATTCTGATTTTGATTCTTGTTAATGTGGATGCACATTTATATGGTAGTTGTTTTTTTTGTATACAGAGTTGTTTAGTATACTAAGTTGTTCACATTTTGTTTGTGTGTTGTTTAGAGATCTATGTGTAGCCTTTTAAGTGAATATTTTATATGTTAGTATAGTTTCTTGGTTTTTTTAGTAGTTTTTTTGTTTACCGAGTTCTATAATTTACTGAGTAGTTTATTTTTTTGGTATTTTGTATTGTTATTCAAATGTTACTTTTACTGTACAGTTTCTTAATGTGTGGTATATTTAGTTTCTTTGTTTTTAATGTGTTTATGATTTAGTAGTCTTCCTTTCTATTTACTTGTGTTTTACTTAGTTTTTATTTTGTGCACACCAACTGTTTGGGAATTTGTTTCTGAGTAGTTTACTGAGTAGTTTATTTTTTAGGTATTTTTTTTTTGTTATTCACATGTTATAGTTCACTGTACAGTTTCTTAATAAATGTATATATATTTAGTTTTTAGATTTTTTAGTGTATTTTTTTGGTCTTTAATGTGTTTGTGATTAATTTATGATTTAGTAGTTTTTTTGCTTTATTTTTTGTTGTTATACTATTTAGTATACTGGTTTGTTGCTCTTTGTTGATGTTATGGTGAATTTTTGCTAGTGGATTTATCTAGGATTAGGTATTTTTGATTTGATTAAGGTCATATTTCTTTGTAGAAAGTTTAGTCAATTAATTGTTTTGTATATCTTTCTTTAGAAAAGGATTTTGTTCTACTGAGTTTGATGCATGAAGAAATGAACAAATATAAACCAAGTGTTCAATAATATAATTACTGTTGTCATAATATTATATGTTTATGTGTATGTTTGTGTTTATATGCTTTTAGAATTAAAATTCAAGAGAAAATGAAGAGAATAGATTAGTAGGATTAAAATTCTTCATCTATGATTTTTAGGATCCCATAAAACTATTTCTTTAGGATCCCATAGTAATTTTGGTTTACTTATTAGTTTCTTTTTAAATGATAGGTTAGCTGTATTACTAATGTATTACTTTTTATATTTAAATTCATTATTTCAGTATATAATTTACTTGTTAGTTTCTTTTTATATGTTTCATGTTTGTTTTTAAATTTTCTTACAGGTTTGGGATTTTTACTTGAAACCAGAGGATAGATTTTGTGGAAAAATCATATACTGGTTTGATGTGGGTGTTATTGCAGAAATCAAGGGTAGATTGAATGCTAAGCAACTTACTATGTTTCAAGAATCTGTTTTGGGCATTTTCTAGATCTTGAGGAGTGCAACATGCAATCTCGGGTTATACACCTTTGCTTTGTGTAGGGAGGTTCATCAGGCAAATGTCAAGGAAATTTGGTTTGATTTTGGTAATTCTAGGACTCGTTTTGGGTTAGGTGAATTTGCTATTATTAGTGGATTGTTGTGTAAGGGTGACAGTAGTATGGAAAAATATATAGGAAGGGGAGATACTTTTGTGGACAAGTATTTTAGTGACATGACTGTTAACTATGCTGCCATTAAACAACGATTCTTGAATAGTATCTTCAAAGATGATGTGTTTGCTTTTAGAATGCATTTGTGCTTTATTTTGTTACGAATTTCTTGCTTAGTAAGCCCAGTCGCAAGAAAGTAAGTAGTGGGTTACTTCATTTAATTGGTTCGGTGAGTTTAACGAGTTTTCCATGGGGTAAGGTTGCGTATGATACTACTTTGTATAGCTTGAGAATTCGTTTTGAAGGAAAAAAACAAGAAGAAAGTTGTTGATGAGACGAAGGGTACGATTGCTTCGAAGGCAAAAGGGAAGAACATTAAGGGTAAAGAAAAGGATTACAATAGTAAGACGTACAAGTTGTGTGGTTTCCCTTTTGCGTTTCAGGTTTGGCTCTATGAGGTTATTCCTCTTTTTAAGAAGCAAGGTTTATGTACATATGATGCTTCTCCAGATTATAGGATGTGTAGGTGGAGTAGTGTGGGCAATCCTTTCTCAGGTGAAGTGGAGAAGAAAATATATATGTCAACTAAGGTATGTTTTTTTGATATGTTATTTTATTATTTTTGTGTTGTGTTTTGTTTTTTTTGTTGGTTATGTTACTAATTTTGTTATTTTTATTTTATTTTGTTACAGTTTTATGTTACCCGCATGTTTCCTTCGGTGAGGAAAATCAAAAGTTAGATATTCTTTTGGGTTTGAGTTTTCTTATGGGTCGAATCGATGATGATTTTGAGGATGTGAGACGACGAGAGTAGATGTTGGCAAGGCGGTAGCTGCGGAGTTGAGAAAAAGCTACTATAAGTCTTGCTGTGTTGGATGAGCTTAAAGATTCAGTGTTGGGGCTTGTAGTTAGGCAAGTTGGATTGGAGTGTGTTTTGAAAGAATTTCGTAAGGAAGTTGATGAAAAATTTGCATTACTTGAGGAAAATTTGAAGGGTTACATTGATCGTAAAGTTGGAGAGGATTTAACTTTTTATTTTGATACGAAGTTTTCAGAATTGAAAGATTTGATTAAAGATAGTATTGAGAATGTTGTACCACAGGTGATGTTTTTTGGTTTCTTTTATGATTGATATTGTTTATTTTTAGTTTTATTTGTTAATATGCAATGGTTTTTATGTGATTTTGTTTTTGTAGAGTAATGAGGATGAAGATGAGGATGACGGTGGTGGTGGTGGCAATGATAGTCCTCGTAACCTAGATGACATTAGTGATGATGTTGAGGTACTATTTAGTAGTTCTAAGATTCTTTTTTCAGTTTTTTAGTTGTTTGAGGTACTATTCTGTGTTATAAGTTTTGTTTTCATGTGTTTGTATGGTATTTTTTTTATTGTAGCCTACTGTTAAGGGGGATGGTGAGGATCTTTGGTGAAGATCTTCTTGATGTGAAGGATGGTGAAGATTGTGTTGGTGGTGATGGTGATGTTTATAAGGTCTGGTTTTTTTTTTATTATTATTCAATATTCTATGTTATAATTTTTGCTACTTAATTGTTTCTTTTTCTGTTTATATTGTGCAGGAAATTAAAAATATTTCCGAGATGTCTGTGAAAGAAGTTGATAGTCAAGATTTTCTTTAAGTTTATGTTCTTTGGAAAAGGTTAAATTTTGTTTATTAATTTTTTTTATAGAACAGTTTTGTGTAATTATCGTATTTTTTTATCATATTAAGTTGTTAACTAATTTGTTTGTTGTTTTTTTTTTTTGTTTTTGTTGTTAGGATATGCCAAATTTTGACATATTGGGTTCGTTATTAGGACAAAATGAGACTGTTGCAATGGTAGAGGATGAAGTTTTGGGTTCTGATGGTGGTAATGTAGGTGGAGTTGAGGGAGTTGCTGAGAAAGTTAGTGCGGGTACCGATGATGGTTTTTCAGAATCTGTGATGGCTGTTATAAATCAGAAAGTGGATGATGCGTGTCATGCATATGAAGTGAAGAAGATTATGGTATGATTTTGTGTTTTGATTTTTTTTTTTTTTGTTACTGTTGCAATGGCTGTTCTTTAAATATTATTGTTGTTTAATTTAAATGTTACTGTTTGGTTTCTTTTTTAGGACAAGATTAAGGTTTGTGAATCTCCCAAATCAAAGAGGGCTCATAAGCCTAGCGTGGTTTTACAGAGTCCTTACAGAAATGATTTTGGGTCTTCTGGTAGTAATGAAAAGATGAAGAAAAAGAATGTTAAAGGTCAATATGCGTTTAATTCTGGGTTGTTTGATCCTCCGCACGAACTTCAACAGAAGGCATTTGATGAGTGGTTCTGTGTTGGGTTCAAGGATGAGAATAAGTATGTTTTATTTGTTTTTATTATGTTTTTTGGTTTTTTTTTTTACATTTTTGCATATTTGATATTAAGTATATTGGTTGGTTGCTTTTTTTAGGAAGAAGAAGTTTGTTCAAGGGAAGAATCTTTTTAGTCCTGCTTTAGATTTCTGCATTGATAGTGTTCAGGACAAGTGGTGGTTTTATGATCTTTTGACCCCTGGGAGGTGCCTTAGTGACTCGGTGAGTATCATATGTAGTATTTTTTTTTTAATTTTAGTTATGTGGTTTGTAGTTATCTTTTATTTACTCAGATTCTAATCTCTTTTTTCTACAGCATATGGATGTAATATTTTATTACTTGCGAAAGAAGTTGAAGTATGATCCTAATGTTGCAGTGTCTGCAACAACCACAGATTATCATTTCTGTTTTAAGGTGGTTGAATTGTATGATAAGTTTGTCAAGTCTGGAAACAAGATTGATGCTGTGCCTAAGAGTAACATTGTTACTGAATACATGAGTGGGTATTACATGTATGCTAACAAAGATTGGCTACGTGTTGATTATGTGTTGATTTACATGCATATTAAGGATGAAAAGCATTGGATTTTGATCATTTTTGATATTAGGGCTAGGTGTCTCAATGTTTATAATTCCTTAGGGTCTAGACATGAGTTGGACAGGAAAACAGCTGGTTATGTCAAGCCTTTTGCAGTGGTGTTGCCTATATGTTTGTCATTCATTGACTATTACAGTAGGAGGATGGATATTGACACAAGCCAAGGATTTTTTAAAGGGAAAAAGGAGGAGGACATGCTTGATGTCTTTGTTGTTACTAAGTTACCTCAACAAGTAGACAAGTATGTTTAAATGTGTTTATATTGTTATGATTTTTGTTGTTTTTTTAGTATTCAGTCTAATGTTTGTTTTTTTGCTTGTTTTGTTTGTAGTGATTGTGGCTTGTTCGTGGCTAAGTATGCTGATTTCTTTATTCATGGATGTATTGAGAAACTTCCAAATCCTCTAGATGTGGGGTTTTTTAGGAGGAAGCTTCATTTGTTGAGTTGTATGTTCATGCCAAGAAGAAACTGTTGAATGATTATGATTCTGAGTCTGAGTTTCCTGGGAGGATTCCAAAAGCTTGATTGGATTGAAGGGGTTTCGAATCTGCACTAGGATGAAACTTTTTGGTGTACTAAAGTTGGAGTTTCAACTGGAATGAAACTTTTTGGTGAACTATTTTGAGTCAAAGTAACTTGTTTTGTTACTTTTGTTTTTAGAATTGTAATTAAGCTCCAATTTTTTAGTACATTTGTTTGTTAGTATTAGTGAATGGTGTATCTGGACAGTAGGGTTTATATGTAGTATTTAGCTAGGTGTTAATCTGTTTGTTGTTGGTAACACTGATGTGAAGGGACCGTTTAGTATCTTTTTTTGGAAATATGCAAGTATATAAGTAGTTAAAATTGTTGTTTGGAATGTTATGTTTTAATGGAAGTATTCAAGTTTATAAAGTTGGAAAGAAAGTGTGTTTTGTAGTTTTAAGCTAATGTTTGTAGCTTAATTTTCATAAAACCAACAATGTTTTTTGCAGAGTAATTATTTATATTTTTTTTGGTTGAATGAGGGTTTTAATACAAATCAATAATCAAGGTATAGAGTAGTTAGAATGATTCATTTAGTGAAAAAATTAGTTATTTTGTTTCTAATTTTTTTTTATATAAACGTTCAGGTTGTAAAAGAGGATTTTTTTAACTTGGGGTTCTACAATGGTAGTCGCTTGCAACATATTTGAATTAGAGGTACACTTTAATCATTTTTTAATAATGGATAATGTATATTTTTTTATATTTTTTTGTGTGTATATTTTGATGGTATCTTGTCACTGCAAAATACCAGTAATAACAATATGTAACCAGCTCTTTTATATATCTAACCTATAGTTTTGTTTAATTAACATCACCAGATAACAAGCCAATGGTAATATATAATATACTTTGAGTATAAATGAATTGTCCAACCTTAATTTTTTGCCTAAATTATAAAAATATATGAATATATAATTAAGCAGCGTGTTAGTTTTTATATTAGTGATCAATCATATTAAATACTAAAAACCAAATGTAGAATTTAAAAATGAATTTAACTATTCTTAAAAGCAGTGTTCACAGATGACAAGTTTTTTTATTCTTATAGTATTTTGAAAAATGTAGGGAAACATTGGAAAGTAAAGCTACTTAGCAGTTTCTCAATTTGAAAGTATTGTTTTTATTTTTATAGTATTTGTATAAATGGAAGAATAATAGGTGGGCTATTCAATGTCTCTTTTTCTCTTTCTCTTTGGCTCGACCGCATCATTTTTGCAAGTCCTTCGGTTGTGTCCTTTTTGTAAGCATCTTGCACATTTATTCTGTGTTGCTTTGTCTAGTGCAGTTTTATACCTTTGTTTCTTTGGCCTTCCTGCTGGTCTCTTGTATATTGGTGGCAATACTTGAAGTTGTTTGATGTTATCAGGCAAGTCCCATGTCTTTGGGTCACCTATTGGTAACACAGAACCTTCATATGTTGCAAGAAATGCTTCTTTTGTGTAGTAGTATGAGCAATACTCATAGCATTTCATGTGTCTTTTTGATATTACAGCCATTGCGTGAGAACACGGCATTTCATCATACTGAAATCGTTGACACGTGCATGTTCTGTTTTGGATATCCACAATATAGGAGTTTTGCAATTCTTTTACTGTGTATATGACAAGATTGGATGTTTGCACCTGTGAAATGTAAAAGAGGTAACCATTAGTATAACTGTTTTTTTTATTACTTTGTGTGAAGTAACAGAATGCGAATAAGTAGCATATAAGTGAAGTTTTAAGGTTACCTTTAGTTTCTTACTGCGTTCCAGTTTATCCTTTAGTATCTTTTCTGGTACTTTTGCTAATGTTGTGAATGTGGACAAAGCTCTATTTTTGTTTTCCCATGACCATTTTTGAACCAAGCAACGTAGACATTCGAGCAGTGTTCCAATCGGTAGCTCTCTGATTTCTTTCAATGCTGAGTTCACAGACTCGGCGATGTTGGAGGTTAATGTTGAGTAGCGTTTATTTGGGCTGTAAAGCCTTGTCCATTTTTCTAGGCCAACTTCATTTGTCAGGTAAGGACGAATTCTACTATCAATGTTGTCTAAGTCCCTCATGGAATCGTCGAAGTCAGTTTGATTGTATGCTTTTGCTGCACAGTAGAATGCATCTCTTAGATCATCTCCTCCTTTTCTGAATCTTGTTTTTATATTTTGGAACAAATGGAAGCAACATACCCCATGCATCAAGTTAGGGAATACTGATTTCATTGCTTTTGCTATACTTTCGTGTCTGTCAGAAATTATGCATTGGTCTTCACGCTCCCCATATGATTCTTTGAGCTTTTCCATGAAGTATTGCCATGATGCATCATTTTCAGAATCAACTACTGAAAAAGCTAGTGGGAATATGTGTCTGTCAGCATCTTGTGCACTAGCAATTATCAATGTTCCTCCATATGCATTCTTAAGGAAAGTTGCATCAACCACAATTAGAGGTGTGCAGTGTTTCCAGCCTTCTATTGAGACTCCTAATGCAAAGAATAGGTACTTAAAATGCCCATTGTCATGTTGGACTAAGTCTGTTATTGTTCCTGCAAAATTATGAGAGAGTGTTGTCACATTAGAGCTACTGATTAGTTGCTATAAGATTAAGTGTAGTTTAAGACCAAAGAAGTTATACCTGGATTGCATTTTTTTATCATGTGCAGAATCCCTGGAATTTCATTGTATGAATCATGTGGGCAGCCTATTACTTTTTCTGAAGCCTTCTCTTTTGCTCTCCAAGCTTTTTGGTAAGAAATTGAGACACTATAGTCTTCTGCTACATCATCAACAATCTCATTTGGCCTGTAGTTTCTTTTTGGATTACTAATTTTTTTTTTGATGCAGTCAGCTATTATGTTACTTGTTGCTTGGGGGTGATCGTCATGGATGCGTTCTATTGAGCATGTATGATCTTCCACAAGTTTTCTGACTTTGAAGAGATTTGTTTTTCCATGTTTTGTTGCCAAGAAGTACCATTTACAATTTTTATCAACACACACTAAGCTGTAGTCCTTTGTTGATGATCTTTTTACCCTGTGCTGTTCATTCTTTTTGATTGCATATAGGCTCATGGCAAGCTTTACTGTTTCCTTGTCTTGGAAAATTTGCCCAACTCTTATTATGTCAATCCTTGGATCTTTGATGATGTTTGTTTTGTTTTCCCAGCTTGAGTTGGTAGCTTCTATAGTTCTTTCTGTGATGTAATTAGCTACTGAGAGTGCATAATCTGTCCATGTAGGAATTGGATCAATATCTTGTATATATGGTTCTTCATTTTCATAGAGTATATGAGAGGTTATGTCAAAGCAAGTAATTTCTTGATGTAATAGTTGGTTGACAGTATCCAATGACTGTGTATATACAGTATCCAATGACTGTGTATAGTTAATGAATAGTGGAAAGGCAGCCTCATTGTCATTTTTTTTCCTGATATGCTCATAAATTCTGCAAGAATTATCGTCCTTGATCCTCATTGGTGGTATACCTTCTTGTATTTGAAATTGTATATCAAGAACAGTGGTGATGTTGTTTAATTCCAAAGTATGACAGATTAGTGTTCTCAGTTCTTGGTATGAGAAACCTTTTGGTATCAATATTCCTGTTACTTGATAATCCGTGTATAAGCATCTATCTACAAATTTTCCATTGTAGTATAGTACCAACAGTAAATGTTCCATGATTCTGTTATAGAACAGAGTAGTAGTTTTAGATAGAAGTAATTAATAGTTTTATGAATTATATGTTTAGTTTCTTATAAAATATGAAAAACTTACTGGTTTTTGAGACTTTTTCTGTGTAAATCAGATTGTAGGAGCTGTGATCATGTTGCTTTTTTCTCTTCGAGTAGCATTGACTGAATCTGACATTTGCGAGTAGGTTCGAGTAGCTTGGAGTAGCTTCGAGTAGTTTTTGGATCTCATAGTCGAACTGTTTGATCGAAGGTTCAATGATGACTGAATTTTGATGACGAAAGATTCGAGTAGCTTCAATGTTGAGTTAGCTCGGCACCTTCGATTAGCAACTGTCGGATTTTGTTTTGATTTTTGTTGATCGAAGCTTTTGTCAAGCTTTAATGGTGTTTTGTTTTTTGCAGGTTCGAAAGTTGCAGAGCTCCAATGGTGTTTTGAATTTTCGAAGGTTTCTTTTTGATTTTTTTTTTGTTTTCAAATGCTTTTATACGGTTTGGCGATACGCACGGATTGATCCATTTTTTATGGTTCGGTAGGAATTTTTTTCCTAAATTTCGGTAGGGATATACGTATATATAGTATTTTTGTTTTTTTCGGTAAGTGTAAGATTAATATGTTAATTTGGTATATTAGTAAAAATTGCCCAAAATTATAATACTAATGAATGACGTTTGGGGTGCATTAAGCACCATATGTAAATGGGGAGTTCTATTTACACCCCAAAATGATAAGTATACTCCATTATTAAAAAAAAATAAACTTAAATAATTTTTAAAAATTACTCTTAATATTTTTTTAAAAAAATTTTCTCACATTATTTTATGTTAATTTCAATACTTATTTTGATTTTATTTTCATAATTTTTTCTAACTCATGTATATATTTTTTTTTTAATTTTTTCTAAGAAAATTTTATATAATTTTTTATTTTAATTTTATCTTCATAATATTTAAAATATAATTTATTTTTGTTTGATAGGTATATTTTTTAAGAATATGAATTAGAAAAAAAAAGTTAAAAAAATTTAGTACAATTAAAGATATAAATTTTATATAAAATAAAAATTATTAAAATGGGGTGCCTTTAAAAAATTTTGGGGTGTAAATAAAATTTCCCTATGTAAATTCATATGTCATATGAAGGAATGGTGTGAGAAATAAATAAAAAAAATATGATGGGCAGTTGGGCATCACATAAATATCAAAATGTATTTTTTTTTAATTAATATAAAAAAAAAGTAAAATTATAATTATTGTGATGGGCATTATATTTATATAGAACCAACCAAACATTATTAATGACTTCGTTTTGAGGGTGGACAACCCATCACAAATAAGTTAATACATTTATTTATTTATTTTATATGCCCATTACACATGAATTAATAGCCTAAGACGTGTTAGCTGTATCCACCGTGACCGTTTCCAAGTGCTTTTAGAATTAAATTTAAGTCATATCTATATATTTTCCACCATCCCTATCTCACCTGTAAAATCCATTTTTTTTTTATTTTTTTAAATTTTAATCACTGCCGTCAGAAGTGTGATCCGACGGCTGAAGTGGGAATATGATCGGGTCTAACGTGAGGGACCGCGTCAAACGTGGCAATATAGTAGACGTAGCTGGAGATAGTTGGGATGATGACGTGGCAACATAAAGACGATTCATCTTTCAAATCCCAACCACGTGAAATTGCATTTCGTTCCATTTTGAGTCGATAGCGACTCCACGTGTCTTGTCTGCGGTTCGTCAATGCAATCATTTAACCAAGTTAAGGGATCCAATTAAGGATTATATCTAGAATCAAATAAAAATAAAACTCACGCGCCACTTACACGCCGTCTACAATACTCGCTTCACCTTGCTTATACGCCTTTTTTTTTTAATAGCTTGAGTGTAGAAAATAATTTTTTTCTTTAAAAAAAAATTATAAACACATAATTTTTTTCAACTTCTGTTCAACAATTATTAACTACATAATTTTTTTCTCCCTTCAAAAACTTTTAATAAATTTTTTGAAAAAAATACTATAAGAGCAAGTCCAAGAAGACACTATAACATCAATATAGTGTAAATTCTTTCTCCAAAGTAACACTAAATCCTTTACTAATTTGCTGTAGCGCACACCATCTTCTTCTTTTTTTTTTTTTTTTTTTTTTTTTTTTTTCTATTTGTATTATTATTTAATTTTATAAAATTAAAAATTTATTTTAGTAAAATTCTACAATAAACTTCACTTTGTGCACTGATGTATCCCTATTTGTTTCAGAATCTGAAAGATTTTTTTAGTTTAATTTTTTTTATAGTCGTGGACATTACAGTTATTTAAGACATCCTGTAAAATTTTGAGAAATTAAAAAAAAAAATTAATACGCCAGAAACAAGATTTAAACTCTCTGTTGCACATATGACTCTTTTATCTTATACACATGTAAAATACATTGTTTGAATATTGCATTCTATATTATCAATTATTTTAAATTTCTCAAAATTTTGCAGAATGTTTTAAACAACTATAAGATATACGACTATGAAAAGATGCTTTTAATTGTAGTGATTTTACTAAATTAATATAATACTAAAAATAATATTATATTTTATATAAAAATTAATATAATAATAAGAAATATTTTTTAGTGTAAATTTTAGTGTTATCGTTGGAGTTGAAATAATTTTTGACACTAAATTTGATGATAGTGTAACACCAAATTTGGTGTATACGTTGGAGATGCTCTAAGGAGTTTTACTGTGCCTACCGTTAAAAAAAAGTGCACCAAAATGCCTCTTGTTGTTTTGGCATTCCAAAAATGAAAACTTGTAAATATTTTTTTTATTATCGTATACATTATAGTTATTTAAGATACTTTGTAAAATTTTAAAATTTAGAATAATTTATTATAATATAAAAAATAATATTCAATTTGATTGTTTACAAGCTTATAAAAAGAGACATTTGTATAATAAACTGTTTGAACATTATTTTTAATGTGTTAAATTTTTTAAAATTTTACAGAAAATCATAAATAACTACAATATAAAAAGAATTAAATAATTTTCTTAGAGTGCACCGTATAATTTTCTAATACTATATATGTGTATATTTTCCAATTTGAAAATGTTGCATTTACCTGGACGTAGTCCAATTTGATGAAAAAAATAAGAGTTAGTCTTTGTTATAAACTAATTAATATATCATCTAGAGAAATATAAAAGAAGGCGGTCGACTCCACTTAATTTTTTGATTTGAATTTTATATATCAATAATTTATCAAATTTAAAGCTTATATTAGCAATAGACCAAAATATAAATATTTAAATTTGATTGTAAGAGAGAAGAAAACTTTACTTAAAGTAGAAGTAAACATACGTATAAAACTATTTAGTCTAGCTTAGTGTCCAAATTGTACAACATACAGTGTGTTTAATTTAATTAATTTGTATGACAAATTTTATTGGTTTTGTCAGTTTATTTTTTTTGTGTATTATATGTATAGTAATTTAATGATTAATCTGCCTAAGAAAATCATGATAGAAAAAGTCATATATTTAATCTAATGGAAACATAACACCTGTAGCTTTGTTAAGGATTTAATTAAATATTACGATTATGGTAGTCGGCAGAGGTGTAAATCACGTGAGCTAAAAACTTTTACATTATTATATATTTAAATTTTAGGATGTAATTATGTCCTATTGACTGTTATTGGACACCAATATTTTTTGAAATAATAATAACAATTCGTTGGTTTGTTTTTTTAATCCGGGTAACAATTTATTGGTGTTCAGATAATGATAATATAGTATATGTTGAGAATTAAAAATTTTATTTTAAAATTAATTTGTAATAAGTTGAGTAGTTTATATTCTTATGGTTTATTATTTTTATATTTAATATATATGGGATAATATTATCCAGTAGTATGCATTAATTTTTTTAAAAAATATATATAATAGTAATAGTATACATTAAATTATATAAAAATAGAATAAGTGCTGGAATGACCGTTCAATATACTTAAACATGAATAGATATAATATATATTTATTAATGTTCAATATGATGAAGCCAGCCCAAAAATTTATGGGGCAATATATCTAAGAAAAATATTATTTATTTTTTTTAATTAAATTTTAGATGTGATCTTTTAAAAAATAAAAACAATTTGGGGCCACGGCACCCTCCGACCTCCTTTCAGCTCCGTTATTGTATATATTTATATAATAATCTGAACATGGACTAGATCAATTAGATGACTATGATGCAAGTGTTATATGCTGATAATTAAAATGTTAGTACAAGAAGACGTTATTGTACCCTATCGATACTATATTATATAATAATATTATTGAAAGTATAGTGTGCTTATCAATCATGATAAAGTTTCTTATCACTAGACCAAAGTTGCTTTAGGCCATTTCCAACCATATATAATTTCACACAATTTTGTTTTTTTGTTGTTGTAATTTTACAATTTATTTTTAAATTAAAATAGTAATATATAAATATATTTTTAAAAAGGCTAATACTTATACCACCACACACTTTTTGTGTTGAATATAGAGTTGGCATGAGTCGGAAAACTTTTTGAGCTATTACAGCTCAACAAAAATTGTGTTATACCGTTAGGTTGGTTGGTGTAAAAACATATAAATTTGTAACAAGTTATTTTAACTGTAAGTGATATGCTACAGAAAGCTTATCCATAGTTAAATTCTATATCAATGTCATCAATTTCACTTTTGTTTTAAACCTTAAAAATATGAAAAGCTATTATAGATTTATTGATGGTAAATTGAATGTTATTGTATATTCCCATGTATAGAAATTAATTAAGCTAGCGTTTGTTTCTGTATTTGGGGCCATAAAGCCACGCAAGGAAAACAAAAACGTTATCAACATGTTGGAGTTCCCTTCCTATTGTGGCAAAGCATTGGTGGTGGTGGGTCTCTTTGTTTGTACTCACTATATTTCTGAAAAAGACTTTTATGAGAGAGAGAGAGAGAGAGAGAAGATAGAGATAAGGGAGAAATAATTTAGGTCACATATTACATGCATGGATAACCACACTAGGTGTGCCTTTGTGGTAAGAAGTGAATGATTAGCTTATAATTTTTGTGAAATCAAATTAATTTTATTAGTATTTATAAAGCTAGTTAATTTTGTTTACCTTAATTAATTATTACTAGCTAATAGATTAACAAAGAAAAAAAATGAAAAATAATTTTGGATTGAAATCTTTTAAGTACTGAATGTTGTGGCTTCTTAGTCTTCATGTTGTAAACCAATATGTTTTCCAAAAGTGAAATGTTTGTCCTCACTTTAGTCATCTTTATCTTTATCTTTTGATCATTATCTTATCAATCCTAGTGGTACATATATTATGCCATTTATATAGATTCTTATTCCCTTTTTTTTTCCTTTACTTTTCATTTGAATACCTACAAAAGTAGCCTTTCAAATGGAATTTGCACATTTTTAGATGCTTGCTATATACATGATTATTCAGCAATTATAAATAATTTTCTTCTTTTTCTTTTGTACTCTATTATTATATTTTTTAATTCTTAATTATTATTATTCTATTTTGATCATGAAAGAAAAATAATTGAGTTAGAAAAGCTTTGTCTTTGAAGATGATTGCTAACCACACGCAATCTGTGGTGTAGTTGTTGCTTTCACTTGATAGAATCACTGTATCAATTTTCAATGAACCTAGCTATTTTTTCCTTTGATCAGAAATAGACAAATTTTAATAATTAATTAAATTAAATCCCTTCCACGTGCCCTAAATGTTAACTAATTACACACATATTAAAAGCACCACAAATTGGTGATCGTTTTATGTATGCATAATATATAGTTTACCTTTTGAGTTTTGTCTATACTACTAATTATTTGGGGTCAACACGTTAGGTAAGAGATATGTAGGCGTTTCTATGGTGTCTCAGGCCATTCACATTGCATTAATGATGTTTCTTAAATTAGTTGCTAATACATAATGTGATTCTATTAATAATTGCAACTTTTTTTTTTTTTTTTCATTTCATTTTATAATTTACTTCAAATATTTAATTATTTTAAATTATAGTGTAAATTAATATGAATCCATTATGCACTCATAATTAAGAATATTAAAGGAGAGCTCTATTTGCACCCACAAAATGATAAATACACTTTATTATTAAAAAAATATAAGCATAAATAATTTTTTAAAATTACTCTTAATATTTTTTTTTAATTTTTTCCTCACATTATTTTATATTAATTTTATTTTTATAATTTTTTCTAACTCATGTATATATATATTTTTATTTTTTTTTAATTTTTTTTGTCATAATATTTAAAATATAATTTATTTTTATTTAATAGGTATATTTTTTAAGAATATAAATTGGAAGAAAAAAATTAAAAAAACTTAGTATAATTAAAGATTAATTTTATATAAAATAAAAATAATTAAAATAGGGTATTTTTAGAAATTTTTGGAGTATAAATAAAATTTCCCAATATTAAATTAAGATTTATTTTCTTATATACAATTATTTTTTTTTTAAAAGGAAATGAAATTCCTCATTAATTCAATGGCAATATATTATATAGCTAACAAGTCCTTGAAAAAGAGACACGCCTTCGCCACAATAGCTAATATGTAAACATCAAAAGGCAATGTCGTTGACAAATTATTATAAAATTTACGTAAATTATTTCTTATAATATAAATTAGAGTAAATATTATATTTACTCCTGTTTTTTTTTTTTAAATTACTGATTGGAATTGGATTATCTGGTTTGTAAAATAATAAATTAAATTCTATAAATAGTATTCTAAACTGATTTTTTATCAAAATAAAATTTAATAATAATCCAATATAAAAGTATTATAACAAAAATTGTTACATATTTTATATTTGTTTCTGCTAGAAATTATCTTTCAAGTTGGTTATATAAAAAAAAAAAATGGTCACAAATTAAGCTAAATGATCCTATTTGTACAATTTTATAAAATACATGATTTCTTTTGTCATTTAACAAAACATAAGATCTAATTAGTAATTTTTTTAAAATACAAACTCCAAAATAATATTAACTCTATAAATTATTATAAGTTATTATAACATTTACATAAATTATTACAAATTATTATATTTACATACCATTACTTAGCATAATATACTTGCACTTATTCAGATTAGGAAATTATTATTATTTTTTACATATTTCATATTTACGAGATGAAAAAAATACAATGTGAATTTTGAAGTTTATGATCATATTGATTTATTTAGGTAAATAAATGATATATAATTTTTTATTTTATTTTAATAATATTATTGATTGGCTATGAGAAAATTAGTAAATTATTAAAGAAAAGGATGGAAAGAGAAGCCCAATATAAAATTAGTATTGTCGCCTGCTTTTTATATGTAAGCTTAGTGGTCTATTCCGTTTTCTTGGCTCAATAATTCCTCTAGTTAATTTCAATTAAAGAATACTATTAATAATGGCAAGCATTTTGATATCACAGAAAATATTTGTAAGGGGCGCCATTAAATAAATTTTTAATGAAATAAAAAAAATTACATAATTAAATTTAAAAAAATTTAAAAAAAATATTTGAGGGGCTAGGCCTAGCCCCATAGTATCTATATTATCACATTCACACAATGTCCCACAAAACCGAGAGATTAATAAAAATGATCCCCACAAACACGCACATATATATTAATTCATTTTAACAATATGATGTTACATGTCTTACATGTATATTTATAGTCTCTTTCAGGTCCTCAGAGAAGTATGAACAAGAAAGAAGGAAATGATTAATACAGCCACTGAATTACATGTAACTCATCATATTGCTAAGATTGTTTAATATATATGTATGGTCAATCCAAATGTTATATTACATTTTATTAGTGCATTTGTTCAAACACACTTTTTTTTTTAATTACACATACTGTTTTAGCGTATAAGAGAAATGGCAAAATTTTGTAAAGTTATAATTGTTGTATACATTTGGATGGACCAAGAATCCAAAAAGAAGGAAAATTGGGATTATGAACTTGGGCCCCCTTTTTCTCTTTGAACAAATGAACTTGGGCCTTTTTGGTTGTTCTTTTCCCCTGTTTTTTGAGGTGAAAATGACATGAAATATGGGATTTCATAACAAAGTTAGAAAAATATGGCATTTTTAGGTTTGCCACTCTTCTATGGCATTTTTTCACATTTAAGATTTTTTATGGTATTTGATATGCCATATTTTTATAAACTTATTATCCAATCCCATGTTTTATGTTTTTGTTTTTAGCTTAATTAGTTTTATTTATTTTTTAATTTATTTTACACTTACATTTTAGGGTTTCTTTTTATTTGAAAAATTTACACCAAATACTACATTTTTTTTCAAACATTACATTTTTAATTTGACAAGAACATTTTACTTTTATACTTTTATTAATTTTTTTTTCTTTTTTACTTATTGAAACTTCAAAAAGTTTTTTTTTTTTGTTTTTTTAATATATTTTTTAGTTAATTTTGGCTCTCTTTTTTCTTTTCAACTTTGAAGTCAGTTGTTACTTTTTTTTTTCTTTCTTTCGCTTATCTCTCTATTTTTTTTTTAATTTCTCTTTGTGTCTCTTTTTTTTTTTAATTTTTTTTTCTCAACCTAATTTTTTTCTCTTAATATATATAATAAGTGTACATTTTTATATTTCATTTTTTTTTACAAAAATTAAACTTGTTTTTTTTATTTAAACTACTATTTGTTTTTTTTTTTTGTTAAAAACTAATTATTCCATTAAAAACAGCAGAAAAAAAAAACCAGTTTCATCAACATCATCCTGAAAAAAAAAACAATATAAAAAATCATAATCTAAAAAGAATCCAAACTTTAAAAACTAGTTTCATCAACATTAAAAAAAACTAATAATTTCATTTAAAGAATACAAAAAATAGTTTCATCAACAAGATAATGAAAAAAATTACAATCTAAAGACGATACTAACTTTAAAAACCAGTTTCATCAATATTAAAAGAAATGAATTATTTCATGAAAAGAGGCAAAAAAAAAAATAGTTTCATCAATAACATAATAAAAAATACACAATGCCTAATAACTAAACTTTTACAAATTAACGATACTAAATTTAAAAACCAGTTTCGAACATATAAATTTTATATTAATACCTAATAATCAAACTTTTAACTTCATTCTTTATTTTGGCATTTAATTTTTTATTTGCTTGCTCAAAAATTAGAGTTAATTTAAACATACAATATGCAACAAATATAACAAAGAGAATCATAAATTTAAATCAAAGAGAAAAAAAAGAAACAAAGAAAATTAAAGAGACAAAAGTGCAATAAAAACCATAAAAGAATAACAAAAAAAAAACAGTGGAATGTGAGAAACCAGTTAGTAAAACAACCAAAATAAAAACAAACAAATAAAAACCAGTTTCTTGAAATAAATTAATAAAAAAATTGAATAAAACTCAATTATGAACAACAATAAAAAAAAAAATTAGTTATAAAAACTAGTTACTTAAAAAAACCAGTTATGAAAATAATAAAATAATATGTGTGTTAGAAACTGATTAATTAAAATAAAATAAAAATTGTTGTTCAAATATCATACAATAATAAAACTGGTTTTATACAAACGAAAAAATATATAATAATATCATAAAAATTGAGCAACCTCATTACAGAACAGTTAAAACCTGTGAAACCAGTTTCGACATGTGAAACCAGTTTTGACGTTATAAAAAATCATAACAAAATACAAATGTTAATAATAAAATTAATTGAAACCAGTTTCATCAGACAATCAAATAAAAACCTACACACACACAAATATACAAAAAAAAAAATACTAATCACAAATATAATCAAAACAACACATAATGCCTACCAATAATTTAATAACAAAATATAAGTGTAAGTTTCCAACCTAGAAACAAAATAATAAAAAAGTAACTTTGAAAAAAAATTCTAATAACATAATGAAACTATTTTTTTTATTCTTTTAATGAAATTAATAGTTTCTTTCAATGTTGATGAAACTGATTTTTAAAGTTTATATTATCTTAGATTATAATTTTTTATATTGTTTTTTCTTCAGGATGATGTTGATGAAACTGGTTTTTTTTTCCTGCTGCTTTTAATGAAATAATTAGTTTTTAACAAAAAAACAAAGAAAAAAAAATAGTAGTTTAAATAAAAAAAAAACAAGTTTAATCTCTGTAAAAAAAAAATATCTATAGTTGAGATCATTTTTTATTTATTTTAGTATTTTATTTTTTTAAAAAAGAAAAAATAAATAAAAAGAAACACAAATTTAAAGTTTTTTATGGCATTCCTCAAGACTTTTTTCCATATTTGTAAGTTTTTTAAAAAAATGTCATATTTAGTGTAATTAAGTTTTTATGCCATATATATCAAAACTTATCTTTATTTTCCCATATTTTTGTAAATAGCCCTTTTTTGAGGGGACCTTGTGTGACTAAAATTGTAAACGAGTTTCATTTTTTTTTGAAATGGTTGTAAAACCAGTTAAAGAAAAAATTACATAATAAACCAAAATTTTTTAAAAAATTATAAAAATATATCAACATGATAATTTTTATATTTTTTCGCTTTGAAATTTTTTATTTACAAAAATATCTCTTCAGTAAGAACGATAATATTTTTTTTTGTTTTATAGTTTATTTATAGTTTTAGGGATATTTATAGTTGATTTATAGTTAGAGGTGTGTATAAATTGATCAAATCTAATGAGAACTGACCGATTCAATTATAACCGATCGCCAAATATTGAATGTCCAATTATGATCGGATCGGATTTGATGTTATTTTTGAATATCCAATTGGATCGAATCGAATGTTGGATGAGGTGTCCAAAAATTAAATATATCACATTTAATCGAACTAATTAGTATTTTCATTTAGTTTGGATGAGTAATTAGATTTTATATTGTTATAAGTAAAATATATATGTATATATAAAATTAAGATTATGGTATTGTTGAAACTTAAATTTTCAGTCCATGTGTGAAGGCCCAGTCCAAAGCCTACTAATTATGGTATTGTTGAATTTTTTTTTTTTTTCATATTTATTTTCAACTTTTATGGTATTTTTGATAAGTGTTTGCTCAAATTTTGTTGTATTTGTGATAGTTTAATTATTTGGTGATTGTCCAAACCATAGAAATTGCAGAAACTGCACTGCACGACACTATTTTTTGCGGTGCGATTTTTACGACTTTTTAGTTTCGCGTGGCGAGTACGGTTTGGAAAATTAGAAAAACTGCATATGCGGGTTGATTTGAAGAAATAGTAAAAAATTGCACTACCTGCACCGCAAACAACATCATGAACAAAAAATAATAAAAAATTGCACTTATCGTAGCAACATCGAGCCTAATCCATGTAGCACTATCCTTAATAGTCAAAGCATAATTAGCTTCTCTATACAGAAATGATAAACCAATGACAGTAGAATTAATTGGAGAGTAAGCTTTTAATCTGTTCTAACAAGCCATTCACATCCCAGCAGCCATCACACATCGTAGCAACATCGGAGTCAAAAAATAATAAAGTAGAAAAATTACTAATTAGCCAAAAAAAAAAAAAAAAAAGTCTTACTTAGACTGTCTTATTTTCTCTTTGACAATGACAAAGCTAACAATTAGCATGGCGGCCTAAATCACTATTCAAAGGCGTTAATTCCTTGTAAAGTTGACAGATCTCATCATCAATATGTTTATGAACATGTTTAATTTTCCAACATATAATATAAATATAAAAATTCTTTATGAATTCACTATCAATGTGCGTGGCTTACAATTTTACTTTCCTTTGATTTAACCACAACAAATCTACAAACTTTTCCAAATAGAAAATTAGACTACAAAAGGTCTTTCACTTTACCATTTTTTTTAATATTATTATTGGATACTAATGGTATAAATTAGTTAGTAATATTTTCTTAAATTATATGAAACTAGTAATTTATTATGTTAGGCACCAATGGGCCTCTTAGCAATTTTTCTTTTTCTTTTATTTTTATTTTTGTGAAAAAGGATTATAACTTATAAGCGTGTGTCTAACATCTGTCAAACCAAAAAAAAAATATAAATAAACAAAAAGACAATTCCAGAAGTTAAAATACACTATGATTGGCCTAAATCATCCCAGGCCGATCATCGGCATGTCTCCCGTTCTGAATATTTTTGTTTTTTAAATAATAGATAGCACTCAATTTTAAATTGATCAGTCATGCCAAATCTGTTCCCAACACTAATATTTTTTTTGTTAAATTAAGGGTCCTAATGTTGTATATTATATATTTTCTTGAGAAGAAAGATTTGAATTTATAAGACTTCCTTTTGTAAAAATTAAAATCATATATGTGTGATTACGATGTTGCTATAATTTCATTTACGTTCCTTAATTTTTTCTCAACAGCCAGTAAAAAAAAAACCTCCGACTTCATGGACTTAATTCATTTATTCTCAATTTATGACTATAGTTTCATACACACAATGATAGTATTCATTTCAAATCCATTTAAAATTTAAAAAATTCCTCAAGATTGTAAGGCCAAGTGACATCAGGGCCCCCAGTCCAAAACATCTGTGATAATTGCTTGCATGCCTTCTCAGATGGATGAAGAGAATCAAAGAAAAAATAATCACCAACATCATCACACAACTCAAACTCTGTCTCTCCTCTCTTCCCACCACAGCTATAAACTCCTCTGTACGGACCACTCCCACAACATGCCGTACTAGCATATTTGAAACCTTAAGGACATATAAAAGAAAAACATTTATTCAACAAATAATATGTACAAAAAACAAAGGAAGAATTATAAATTAAAGACAGAGGAGCTAGCTAGCATTATTACCATATTTTGACGGGTGGTCCATTACTTTACTCACAGAAGTAAAAAAATCAAACGTTGTGTAGTTGAAACCATCAAGTTCAATCTGTATATTTCTTAGGACTTTGGGAAGTAATAGGTTGTGTAGTTTAGATAGAGATGTGAATTCATCAAAGCAGGCACCATTGTTTTCTGGTTTAAGCATTTTTATCCCTGGAAGACAACCTATTGGGGGAATGTTTACAAAACCAAATTTCCTTCCTCCAATATCGTATAATTCCTGATTAAAAATTATGCATCACGATTCACTTCATTAATTAACCAATCATGAATAAATTAAATTCAATGAGTTAAAGAAGAATATACTATATTCATTACTTGAAGGACTTGAGTCAAATTGCCTAACACCATGCCAACACTTTCTTTCTTATAACGAGACATGTAATCGTTGCTTCCCACACTAAACAAGAAAACAGCTTTAGAGATCAATTTCTGGGCTTTTGAAGGGCCTAGTGTTTGACACAACTGTTTCTTTACTTTCTTGAAATAGCTTACTTGAGCATGAAGGTCTACCACCTAACCAAAACAGAGGATTTAAAGTTAAGCTTAAGAAGAATTTAATATTTTGGTTGATGAAGTAATTAATACATAGGACTACGTACAAAACCTTGATGAGTCTCAACAAGGGCTCCAGCTCCACCAGATGCAAAGTTCACTCCATATGCATAGTCGGTAACCCCAGGCTTTAAATACGGGGGAATCAATGGAAGCCTCGCATATTCACCTAAATACATTAGAAATCAAAACAATTAGAAACCCATCTGCTAAATAAGGTGATGTATTGATATTGTACTCATTTTTTTGTAGAAATCTTACTGATAAAATCAGGGATTAAACGACCGTCGGAGAATCTACCGGGGGGAAAACTTGAAAAAGTCTTTCCATAAGGAGGGAAGTTGGCTTGGTATTCAGGAATGGTGTTGATGAAATTGTTGTTACCAGGATCGTATAGTGAATCGCCGAAGACGAAGAGGGCCACGTGTTTGACAGCTGGCAGCCGTATATAGGTGTCGCCGGAGACTGTTGAAGTAAGAATGAGTAAAGAGACTAACCAGAGAAACGTTATGGGTGCAAACCCCACACTTGCCATGTTTCAATTTGGATCACTGCTGTTTTGTTTTGTTTTGTATAAAACGCTCTAAAATGTAAAGTATGAGTAGTGAGGATAGCTCTGATTCATTCAGAGACCATTCACAATCCCATGGTTTTCATGTTATACACTTATTTTTATAGTCTTTCTGGCTGTCTTTTTCTCTCAGTACAAGAAGTTGATGAGCTCTAAAATAAAATAAATACTATAAAAATAATTGTATTTTCTTTTTTTAAGAAACGGCAAATGGTAGATTTTGGAAGTATCATTTTAGTCCCTGTTAGTAGAGTGATCTCCATGTTTTTGGAGATTTTTTTTTTCCTAACAGTCTATAATATATAATATGGCTATAGGACTCCTTTATAAGTATTCTATTTTATTGTATTATATTAAATTAAATAAAAATTAATAACACATATAATTTTACATAAGTATTGTGTAAAATATAATTTAATATAATACTATACATTATAATACAGGAATTTATATATAATTATTTATTTTCTTAAATAGTAAGTACTTTTTTATTTTCTTAAATAGAAAATTAAAAATTATTTTAATTTTTTGATTGAGAATTAAAATTTTAAAAAATAAAACAAAATTATTTTCAATTTTTTTTAAATAGTTTTTTTTTCTTAATATATTTTTAGAAAATATTTTTACTTTTTTAATAAATTAATTAAGAAAATATTACAACACACTTGTTTGAAAACATATGGAATATTGACAATATTGTAAGTTATTTTAATATTTTTTTGAAAACATATGGAATATTTGTTATAATTACAGATATATATATATTTGACATTTTGCTATAATATTCAAGTAGTAGCTAAGAAAATGTACTCATTAATTCATAGATATGACATACATGATACTTTCATCAAAAAAAAAAAAAAAAAAAAAACATACATGATACATGGATTATAGTCTACTCACGAACACACAGAGATAAACATACATGCTGCTCTCTGTGAAGACTGAAGAGCCTCCCGTTACAAGGGTCTTGTACTTTGATGCATGGTAGAATGGTACTGGTCACGTGAGTCGTGACGGGAAATTTGTAAGATTTATACTTGAAAAACACCTTCAATTCCACTAAAATCCAAAAAATTGTTTGAGATTGTAAGGCCATGTGGCATCAGGGCCCCCACTCCAGAACATGTGTGATAGTTGCTTGTATGCCTTTTCAGATGGATGACCAGAATCAAAGAAGAAGTAATCACCAACATCATCACACAACTCAAACTCTTTCTCTCCTCTCATCCCACCACAGCTATAAACTCCTCTGTATAAACCACTGCCACAACATCCCATACTACCATCCTTGAAACCTTTTCCCAGAAAAGGAAAAATGAAAAATATTAGCTAATGATTTTATTTACCAATTAATGAAAGGAGGAAACAAGTCATATAGGCTGTATAAGAGCTTTACCATATTTGGAAGGGTCATCAATTCTTTTACTCATAGAAGTAAACAAATCATAAATTGTGTAGTTGAAACTATTATGTTCACTCTGTATCTTTTTTAGGACTTTAGGAAGTAGTGCATTGTGTATTTTAGCTAGAGATGTAATTTCATCATAGCAACCACTTTCATTATCTGGTTTAAGTATTTTGAGGCTTGGAAGACAACCCAATGGTGGAGCATTTACAAACCCAAATTTCCTTCCTCCTCTTTTGTATATTTCCTGATCAAAACAAAAAAAATATATGCATCAACTTATTAACCATAACCCACTTTCAGATATACAATCATGAATTCACTAGAGAACTATATAAATATGTAGTAACAGTAGTATCCATTACTTGAAGAACTTGGGTCACATTGCCTAAAACCATGCGAGCGTATTCTTTATTAAACTTGTCGTCGGAAACAGTGGAGTCAGCTTTAAAACGGTCACTGTAATCGTTGACACCCACGCTAAACAAGTAAACAGCTGCAGAGATCAATTTCTTGGCTTTTGCAGGGCCTAGTGTTTGACTCAACCGTTTCTTCACTTTCTTAAAGTACTTTAGTTGAGTATGAAGATCAACCACCTAAACAGTAATAATGTACCCAAACAGAGGATTCAAAACGAATTAACTCATTATATGAAGCTTAAAGAAGGCCTGGAAAATTAAGATTACTTACAAAACCTTGGTGACTCTCAACAAGAGCTCCAGCCCCACCAGAGGCAAAGTTCACTCCGTATGCATAGTTGGAAACCCCAGGCTTTAAATATGGGGGAATTAAGGGAAGGTTGGCATATTCACCTAAAAAAAGTAGTAACAATAATAATAGTAGTAGAAAGAAAAAGATCATTTTTTTAGAAACATATCTACTAAATAAAGTGATGTATTGATGGATACAGAGTTCCTTAGAAATCTTACTGATAAAATCAGGGATTAGACGGCCATTGGAGAATCTACCGGTGGGAAAACGAAAAAAAGTCTTCCCATAAGGATAGAAGTTGGCTCTGTATTCATTAGTAGTGTTGATGTAATTGTTGTTACCGGGGTCGTATAGTGAATCGCCGAAGACGAAGAGGGCCACGTGTTTTTCAGGCAACTGGGGATGGACGACGCCGGAGACTGAAGGGTTAAGAAGGAGTAAAGATAAAAACCAGAGAAACGTTAAGGGTGTTAACCGCACTATTGTCATGTCTCAATGTGAGTCGCTCTTTGTTTTGTTTCATTAAAACGCTCACTGTGAATCTCATTTATGAAGGACTAGGAAATCAAATCAGGATAGCGACGATTAGTCTAGTCCATTCCCACGGTTTTCATACACTTCTATTTTTAGTCTTTCTAGCTATTTTTTGTTTTTTCCCATTTTTTTTTTTTTAAGAAAATACCATAAAAGAAATAAGAAGTGATTTTCAAATTCACACATATTGTAAGAGGGGGTAAAACGTCACATGGTTTGGCCTATTTGGATTGCCAAAATTTCAACCATAATATTATATACTTTCATACATTGCTAACAAAAAAACTATAATTTATAGATAAATTAATCAAATTTGTTATGATAATATAATTTTTAGCTTGTAGATGTAGTTAAAGTTATTTGTTATATATAGTTTCTTCAATTGTGGTAAATTAGCGTTACATTAATAAACTATTTTTTTTTTGAAAAGAGACGAAATGAAATTTATATAAATCATAAATATTTTAATTTAACTCTCGGTTGCAGATAAATACATAAGTTTAATTTTTTATAATAATAATACTTAAATTATATGTCTGAAACTTTTGTAGGTACATGCCCGTTAACTGTCAAGTCAATATACATGTGTTATTTTCTTATTGGTATATTTAAATAAAAAATAAAAATTTAATAACTTAGACTAATCAAAAACTATCGTGTGACCATTAATTTGACACTTAATAGGTACCTACAGAAGTTCTAAAAATATAACTTAAGTATTATTATTGTAAGAAATTAGACTTAATTATTTATTTACAATCAAAAATTAAAATTAAATATTTATGCTGTAAATTACTCTTTTTCTTTATTTAAAGGTTAACAATAAAAACATCCTTGAAGATATAGATAAAATCAAGGGGTAAGTTGAAAAATGCCTCTTTTATTCATCAATTAATCAAATTTACCTCTAATTTTATATTTATTTGAAACATACCTCTTTTTATATGTATTGTACCCAAAATACCCTTACATAAGAGAATCACATGGAGAGTATCTTGAAGTGGCAGGGGTAAAATTGGTACAATGTTTAAAAAAAGAGGTAAAAATGATAGATTTTAAAAAAGAAGGTAAAAATAAAATAGGACAATATAAAAAGGGTATAGAGTGTAATTTCCTCTAAAATCAATGCCCCCAAACAAGGCCGGGCCTGAACTTAGGCGAACTAGGCCTGGACTTAGGGCCCACCCAGTTCAGGGCCTAAAAATATTTTCTCTTTAAAAATATAAATATTTATTAGTAATTTTCAAAAATACTATATATTTTTCAAATAAAAGACCCAATAATTATTATATTTCTAAGAGCAAGGCCCATAATATATAGTCCTCTGGCTTTACTAATCATGATTAATATCACATTTCGTTGTAATACAGCTGTTTACTTGTATATATATTACTTGTAAATATAATTAATCATGATATTAATATCACATTTCTGGTTTTACTCATCTGTAGTACTTTTATATATTACATATTTTCCTTTGTACTAAGACAATGTGCATTAATTTACATAGACGTTCATGGATTAATACGTACATGCACACAGAAATAAAAGTTACTTATTTTTATAAAGGATATAATATTAAATACTAAGACTATGCTCCTCCTCTATGTGAAGATCCTCCCGGTAGGGTCTTGTCCTTTGATGCACGGTAGAATGTATATTGGCCACTAAAATTCAAAAAATTGTTTAAGATTGTAAGGCCATGTGACATCAGGGCCCCCACTCCAAAACATGTGTGATAGTTGCTTGTATGCCTTTTCAGATGGATGAACAGAATCAAAGAAGAAGAAATTACCAACATCATCACACAACTCAAATTCTTTCTCTCCTCTCATCCCACCACAGCTATAAACTCCTCTGTATAAACCACTGCCACAACATCCCATACTACCATCCTTGAAACCTTTCCCAAAAAAGGAAAAATGAAAAATATTAGCTAATGAATTTATTTACCAATTATAGAAAGGAAGAAACAAGTCATGTAAGCTGGTATAAGAGCTTTACCATATTTGGAAGGGTCATCAATTCTTTTACTCATAGAAGTAAACAAATCATAAATTGTGTAGTTGAAACCATAAAGTTCACTCTGTATCTTTTTTAGGACTTTAGGAAGTAGTGCCTTGTGTATTTTAGCCAGAGATGTAATTTCATCATAGCAAACACTTTTATTATATGGTTTAAGCATTTTGAGGCCTGGAAGACAACCCAATGGTGGAACATTTACAAACCCAAATTTCCTTCCTCCTCTTTTGTATACTTCCTGATTAAAACGAAAAATATATATGCATCAACTTATTAGCCATAACCCTTTTTCAGATATACAAGCATGAATTTAAAGAAAGGGCTATATATGGTATCCATCCATTACTTGAAGAACTTGGGTTGCATTGCCTAACACCATGCCAACGTATTCTTTCTTATACTTCTTGTTGAAAACGGTGGAGTTAGCCGTAAAACGGTCAATGTAATCGTTGCCACCCACGCTAAACATGTAAACAGCTGCAGAGATCAATTTCTTGGCTTTAGCAGGGCCTAGTGTTTGACTCAACCGCTTCTTCACTTTCTTAAAGTACTTTAGTTGAGTATGAAGATCTACCACCTAAACATTAATGAAAGTACGCAAACAGAGGATTCAAAACGAATTAACTGATCATGATGATCAAGCTTAAGAAGGGCAGATAAATTAAGATTACTTACAAAACCATGATGACTCTCAACAAGAGCTCCAGCCCCACCAGAGGCAAAGTTCACCCCATATGCATAGTTGGAAACCCCAGGCTCTAAATATGGGGGAATCAATGGAAGTTTGGCATATTCACCTAAAAAGTAGTAATAAACAGAGATTTTTTTAGAAAACCATCTGCTAAATAAAGTGATGTATTGATAAATACAGATTTTCGTAGAAATCTTACTGATAAAATCAGGTATTAGACGACCATCCGAGAATCTACCGGTGGGAAAACGAAAAAAAGTCTTCCCATAAGGACAGAAGTTGGCTCTGTAGTCATTGGTAGTGTTGATGTAATTGTTGTTACCGGGATCGTATAGTGAATCGCCGAAGACGAAGAGGGCCACGTGTTTTTCAGGCAACTGTGCATGGACGACGCCGGAGAGTGAAGGGTTAATAAGGAGTATAGATATAAACCAGAGAAACGTTAAGGTTGTTAACCGCACAATTGTCATGTCTCAATCTGAGTCACTCTTTGTTTTGTTTCATTAAAACGCTCAATCTGAGTTTGATTTATGAACTAGGTAGGAGCTGTGTGTGTGCCAACAAGGGGATCAGGATTATAGCAATGATTCGTTTAGTCCTTTCTCCCACGGTTTTCATACACATATTTTTAGTCTTTCTTTTGTGTTTTTCCAAATACAATCCCGGTCCCATTGAAAATAAAATAGAAATTTTGTTTATTTTAATGTGATTTTATTATTTAAAAAAAGTGATTTTCAAATCCTTTCAAAAAAGAAAATAAAAATAAAAAATCCTTTCAAAATTATTTTATTTTTAAAAATCACACATCATGTGAATGGGATAACACGTCAGATGCTTTGGCCTATAAAAGTCAAGGATTGCCAAAATTTCAACTATGATTTTGTATATTTTATACATTGCTGAAAAAAACTATAATTTTATACCTAAATTAGTAAAATGTGTTATGATTGTATATATTTTATGTATAGTCTTTTTAGATTGTATAAAAAAATATTCTTACTTTACTAAATTTGAGTACTTTCTCCACTATATCTCCAAAGAAAAAAAAAAAACTTTCTCCACTAAAACATTATTTTTTTTTTTTGAATAACATAAACAATTATTAGATCCGATTACAAAAATAAATGTTTACAAATTTATGTTGGCAAAAATATCCTTTAAACTCTTTCAAAAAACATAAAGTAATATTGATGAGATCGATTGTAAAAACTTTATCACAAAATTAATAATAATAAAAAAAAACATAGTACTATTAACAACATCCATCCATTGTTGAGCTCATCATATATGATTATGCATCACGATGCAACAATTATTGATACATATATTATTATTCTTTTTATATACTTTAACTTTAATTAAAATCAAATAATGCTTTTAGATGATAAGGCGTTATGAAAGTAGAGTCTCCTTCACTCCATGCTTGTATGGAAAATTGATGGTAAGCTCTATCTGTTAGATGACCAGAATCAAAGAAAAGATATTGACTAGGATTCTCACACAGATCATACTCTTTCACACCTCTCTTCCCTCCACAGCTCAAAACTCCTCTGTACGGCCCACTGCCACAACAAGCCACCATTCCTTCTTTGAAACCTTCAAATGTATTATTCATTTTAAATTCTTGTTATTAGTTGACCAAATTAAAATATTTAAGACAAAGATCAAGTAGTAGTAATATAACAAGATTATTAATTAAGTACCATATTTAGATGGGTGATCCATTCTTTCCTTGAGAAATGAGTAGAAGTCGATATAAGAATATTTGAAACCATGGAGCTCATATTGTAGGTTGTGAAGGAGCTTGGAAATTTCTTTGTTGTGTAGTTGTATATATGGTGTAATTTGATCAAAACAAGCACCATTTTTGTCAACTTCAATTACTCTCATGTATGGTACACAAGCTAAAGGCCACAAATTTAAAAACCCAAATTTCCTTCCTCCAAGTTTATATATTTCCTACAATAAAAACATCAGATTATGACTTAAATGAAAAAAAAAAGAAAAAAAAAGAGAAAAAGAAAAGAAAGTACCTGAATGACTGAACTTATATTTCCTATTACGAGTCCGACATATTCTTGGGGAGAATAGGCTGGAATAACAGTGGAGTTTATTGTGAAAGGGTATACATAGTCATTGCTTCCAGCACTAAACAAGTACACAGCTCTTGAGAGTAAAGCTTTGGCCTCTGTTTCTCCTAGTCTCTGCCTCAACTCCTCCCTTACATTCTTGAAATATCTAAGCTGAGTTTGAAGGTCTATAGTCTGTAAAATAATAAAAAATAAATAAATAAATTAATAAACCCATTAGACAAGATGATAGAGCTAGCCCAAATATATATTGATAGAACTTTTTTGAATTAATTAGATTAAAAATCATAATTCTAGGTATGATCAATATTATTTAGCTACTAATTTTCATATATTCAGATACTCCATTTCAAATCACTGCCAAAGTTAAAGTTCACACTCACACTCCATCTTACACGCATATATCATAGTCATACATACCATTCCTTGGTTAATTTCAGGCATAGCACCGGACCCTGCAGATGCAAAGTTGACTCCATATCTAAATTCATGATTTCCGGGCTGTAAATACGGTGGAATCAGTGGTAACTTTGCAAATTCAGCTAACATATCACATAAAGGCTAAGTTAGACCAGTACTATATATAGAAGAATTTAGTTAATATGAGTAATAAAATAGATATAGAAGAGAAAAGTAGTGTTTGTTTACCAATAAAATCAGGGATAATGCGACCATCGGAAAATCTGCCAGTTGGGTGGTTAAAAAAGGTTTGGCCGTAGGGGGAGTAATTAGCCTTGCCAATTGTGTTAATGTAGTTATTATTACCGGGATCAAATATTGAATCGCCAAGCACGAATAACGGCACAATAATATTGTTATTTGGTTTTTGTGAGTGGCCGACACAGGTTACTACAACAGTAGTGGTGCATAGAATAACTACTAAAAAATACGAACAACACCTGCCCATGCTTCACTTTCTTTCTTCTCTTTTCCCTGCTCTTCATCTTCTTTGTTTCATATATATAGAGAGAGACGCGTGATACAGGCGTGCATTTCACTCAAATCTGTGATCACATCCAATAATGATTGGATATCTAATTCTATTGCATCGATTGGATCGGTCGGTTGGAATTGAATCGGATGACTCAATTCAATTAGATTGTATGGGATGGCAAAATTCAATATCCAATAAATAAGGACATTTTACAATTTTGTATACATTATTTTAATTAATTACAAAATATGTGCAAAAAAACTTATTATCATTTTCTCATACACTTTTATACATAATTAAAAACTTTTTTTCAATTTTTATTATAATATATATATGGTAATAATTATTGATTAGTATATATATGGTAATATTGGTTATGTTTATTTTTATCTTTACAATTATAATAAACATACTAATAATATAAAACATTTTATATATGTGTTTATTGGCTATGTTTATTTTTATGTTTACAATTATAATAAACATACTAATAATATAAAATATTTTATATATGTATTTATTTTATTTTCTATTAATTAAACATACTAATTTAATAAACAAAATAATAATATTCACATAAGTTTATTATATCACTCTACGTGTATTATGTTTATTTTTTTTAGTAATTTTTTAGAAAATAAATAATATATATAAAAAATTGTTTATCTTTATCTTTTTCTTTGTTTATTAATTGTGTCGTGTTTATTTTTTTTAATTAAATAATTTTTAGAATTTATAAAGTTATGTTTGTTTATTTATTTTTTAATATAAGAATTATACTTCAATAAAAAACTCGTTCACTAACTCATTAGAAAATAATCAATATATAGAAACAATAGAAAGAAAATATATTTATTTTAGTATAGTATAAATTGACTATGTCTATTTTTATGTTTACAATTATAATAAACATACTAATAATATAAAATAGTTTGTATATATATGTTTATTTTGTTTTCTATTTATTAAACATACTACTTTAATAAACAAAATAATAATATTCACATATGTTTATTATAATTTATATCACTCTACGTGTCATGTTTATTTTTAATAATTTTAAGTATTGATTTATATTTATATACATTAATGTTTATAATTTTGATATTGTATTTTATTAAAAAAAATCTTATGAAATTATAATAATTCATACTAAAATAGATAATAAACATTTATCTTTTAATAAAAAAATATTTAACTTGTTTATTTTTATAAAACTGTTTAATTAATTTTACGAAATTGTTTATTTTGAGATTTAATAAACATATTAAAAATGTATGGTTTCATGTAATAAGTTTTCAAAATGTATAAATTTTTAAAATAATTTTTTTTTGCATATTTTTTTGTAATTATTTTGTTTTTGTTGTACATTTATGAAAAAAGCCCAATAAATAATTGGATTGGATCGGATTGGTTCAAATCCATTAGATGTGTTCAATAAACACCCCTAATAAATATATAATAAAAAAAGTAAAAGTTTACTGTTGCTATAGTGCACAATTATTGGTACAAAAAATAGTAGTAATTTGGAGAAGTTTTGAACATTATTTTGGTGATTTAATGGCACCTTGTAGGGCTGCACATTTATTGGGTTGGGCCGACCAACCCATCCAACCCAGGGAGAAATTAAAAATTACATTTTTTTTATACATTAACTAAATTTATCCTTAAATAAAATTTAATTTAAATATACCTCTTTTTATGAATATTATACTTAAATTATCCTCATACACTCATATAACTAAAACATAATTTCAAGAGAATTAGATTTGTGTTCTTTGCATATGGATGTGTAGGTTTGTGGGGAAGTTGGGACAAAATTTTGATTAGAGAATAATGAAAACTAAGTGATAGGAGTAAAATTAGTAGAATGATTGAAAAAAAAAAGTAAACATAAGAGATTTTAAAAGAAAGGATAAAAATTAAAATCATCAAGTTAAAAGAAGTATGTAATGTAATTTTCTCTCCAACTCAACCCGGTATAGGCCGAACAGCCCAATAAAAAGTGGGAGCGAAACTAGTTTGGATTAAAATTTTAGTAACACGTATGTATTCGTTCGTAAATGGATTGGCCAAATTATAACTCGTTGAACCCAACCGGGCCCGCAACTTAAACAAAATAATAAATAATATATATTGCATTTGTTTCAATTTACTAATTTTCAAATACTTACCTATACCTACCGAGTCACCCACGTGAGTAATATGTTCACAAATCACAATGTTTCACCTTGGAAGTGTTCTAAAGAGGCAAAGCATGTACATTATATATGCAGGCGACTACTCAATGTTTCACATTTCAATTTACAAAATCAAGCTATTCTTCACAATTTACAACAACAAATTTCTTAGCTAAAACTCTAATTAACCTCACCTGAATGCTCTTAGTTAATGAACATGTCGTTCTTTCAAAAAAAAAAATAATAATAATAATAAATAAATAAAATTGACACTTCTATTATCCATAGAAACATTGCTCACCGACAAAAGAAGAATAAAATCAAATAAAAAAAACTGTTTTCTATGATTTATAGCAATTACGACACTCATTTAATGTAGGATTTTATTGAGAAATGCAACCGATTACACAAAGCTATCGTGCACTTCCCAATAAGATATTTTTACATTCTTTAAAATATTTTTGGAAAATTCTATAATGCACACCCTTAAAAATAATACACAGATACATCTTTAATTATTTTAGTATCCAAAATAATTTTTTAATCAAATTTTTTCTCATGGTCATGTAAAAAATTATAGTTATTTAAGACATTTTGCGAAATTTTAAGACATTCGAAAAAGTTTAATACGCCGAAAATTACGTTCAATCACTGTGTTATACTCATAACTATTTTATTTTATATGCGTGTAAAATAGACTATTTGAACATTATTTTCTATAATGTAAATTATTTCAAATTTCTCAAAATTTTGTAGGATATCTTAAATAGTTATAACGTACATGAATATGAAAAAAAAAATTAGACTAATTTTTTTTTTCTGAATGCCGAAACAAGTAGAGTGTGCATCAATACATCCCTTTCAAGGGTATACATTGTAGAATAATATTTAAAATCTTTATTTTATAACTAGGTAATATAGTCGCTCTTCGCGCAATTAACTTAATTTCTTTTAATATTATAATAAATAGTTACTTAAAATTATAATTTTAATACATAATAAAATTATAAATATATTGTCTTATTTCATATTATTATGAATAAGTTTATTTATTAAAACTAAATGCACAATTTTATTAAATATTGTTTGAAATTATTTATTAAGAAGTTTAAAATTTTTTATATGTAGTATTTTAAATTGTTTTGTTAAAATAAATTATTTTTATAAAAATAAATAAATAGGGTAGTGTAGAACAAAATTACGGTGTTCCCCATAATGCATTATTTTCATATCTCGATCATTGATCAAAATTATTGTTATTATTGTATCTCACTTGTTGTCTCATTGTATCTCACTTATTTTCATCACCGTATCTCACCCGTTATCATCACTGTATCTCATCGCTTGTCATTACCGTAGTTCACTTGTAGTTGTCACTATTGTATTTTCCAAATCTATATCTTAATCTTAGATTTTATCTCGAATTTTATATATATATTTTTTTAACATTTTTAAGATAATATATAAAATTCATTATTTTATTCTATTATTATTAATTAATATATTTTTAAAAGTGATTATTATTTTTTAAATATCTTAATTAAAAAAAATAAAAAAAATGTGATATTTTAATTATGAGAAATGCTAAAAGGCAACCTTCTTGGTATCATTATTAGTATAATTAAGTAGCATGTCTCATATAACTTAAAAAAAAAATAGAAAATATCGTTAACCAATCGTAAAGTGTCACATATGAAAGGTGTAAGACATCACTCATGCCCAATAACAATGCTCTTTAGTTTATAATTATGTGATACTTGACATTAAAATCATCATTTAAAAAAAACGTAAAGTAAGCTTTTGTTAAAAATTAATTAATATTTTTTAATGAAAAATTTAAACGTGGTAAAAAGCAATTGAAATATTATTTCAAGTATTACGTACAACTGATTCTTTTATTATTATTATTATATCTTTTTTTAAAGAAAAGCCAAAAACGTACATATTAGAATTATCATTTTTAAATTATTATTATTTAAAAAAAATAATAAAAAATGTTAAGGTTGTATATTGTATTATTATTACTATAATTTCAATTTTATGGAGTTATTTTTGGTAGAATTAAAATTAAAAAAGTGAGAGAATTAAGGAGAAAAGAGAAAAATAATTTTTAAACAATTTTATATGAATTAAAAATTAAAAGAAATGAGAAAATTAAAGAGAGAAAAGAAAAATAACTTTAAAGCAATTTTAAAGTACTATGTTACCGCTTTATATCTCCACTTTATATATATAGATTTAGATTTATATATATATTGCTTGATATTTTATATATGTATATAAATAAAATTTATTATTAATTATATTTGATTTAAGTTTTAATATTTTTTGAAATTTATTTTCTATTTTTTAATTTTTTATAAAAATATAAAATTAAAAAATTAAAATAATAATAAAATATTAATTTGTAGATTTATATAATTTTTTAAAAAATTATTAAAAAAATAGTAGAATATAGTAGAAAAAACGTGTAAGACTAGCTTGTCTATAAAGATACGCACGTGTATATTTGATTGTGTACATTTCTTATTATTGTTATAAATTTGACTAGTTCTATATATGATGAGAATGTGGACGTGTTTTGGACCACCCTAAAGAAGACATTTTATGTTTTGGCGACCTCATAAGTCAAATCAAGGAAGTTTTATCTCATCTCCCTGCGGCTTAGGTTTCTCACGTTAACTGGT
This sequence comes from Cannabis sativa, assembly GCF_029168945.1. Taxonomy (NCBI): domain Eukaryota; kingdom Viridiplantae; phylum Streptophyta; class Magnoliopsida; order Rosales; family Cannabaceae; genus Cannabis; species Cannabis sativa. The sequence continues at coordinate 42,920,917 of NC_083601.1, forward strand.
CGGCCAATACTTTTGCAGATAAACTGGCAAATTGGTTCTCGGGGCTAGACGAAGTAGCAATTTGGATAGACGATGACCCTTGCAATCTTAGTGCTTTTCTTTCTGCTTAGTGGCACCCTTTCCCTAAAAAAAAGAATGTGGACGTGCATGTTTTATTTAATTAGAAAAAATTCAAAACCTTTTTATATCAATTTTAATTTATAAAACCTGACGTGGAAGTGGAATACATGCCCCAGCTCTTCTCTCCCCCTTCTCTGACAAAACATTTCAACTAATATTTAAGATGAGTCTCATAAATATATAGCTAAAATAAAACATGTAAATTGGGTCAAATATATATCTTTCTTTCTTTATTATTATTTTCTTAAAGGAAGCTCACATATCAGATAAGCTAAAATACGTGTGTACTATTACAATGCAAAATCATTAGCTAACTGTAGCTAAGGTATTGATATAAAGTAAATATGTTTTAATTAATTTTTATTCATTTCTCTTTCCATATTTAATATCACATACATATATATATATAATATTTTATTTATAAAAAATATTAAATATATATTATTTAAACCGATGTAGAGAAAAAAAATAAACAAGTCAATGTAATATATAATATAAATATGTGAAATAAAATAAAATAAAAATAAAATTTTAATAAAATATTTTAAATGATAGAGTAGAGAAGCTAATTAAAGTGCTCACTGTATCAATTTTATGTAGGGAATATACTCATTTAGTGCTTTGTGTTTTTATGAAAAAAATATTTAGTATCATATGTTTTCAATAATACTTAATTGGTATCTCATATTTTCAAATTGTACATAGTTGGTATCCTAAAATAAATTTTAATTAATACAGTTTTATCAATTTAACCAAACAGTTCTCAATTATATGTAATCAAATAAATAAATTTGAATTCAGAATTCATAAACTTTTAGACTATTGATAGTATATATTGACTAAATTTTATCAAAAAAATTTAAATTTAGGATACTAAATAGGTATGCTTTTAAAATACATGGTACCAAATAAACATTATTAAAAATACAGGGTACCAAACTTGTATTTAGATTAAATACAGGGTACCAAATGTGTAGACACCCTTTTATGTATAACTTATGTATATGCATAATGCACATATAGTTACTTATAATTTACAATATTATTAGAGTAATTTGCGACATATATACCTAAGTTAATTTAACTCTCAGTTGCAAATAATAATATAAGTTTAATTATTTTGACAGTAATAATACATAAGTTATTTTTGAAACTTGTAGATATATATTTGACTATTAAGTGTAATTAAGTAAATTGTCACGTGACAATCACTAATTGGTCTAGGTTATTAAATTTTTATTTAAAAAATAATTTAAGTATACTAATAAGAAGATGACTCATAAATAATGACTTACACTAATAGTCAAGTACCTACGAAAGTTTTAAAAATATAACTTAAGTATTATTACTGTTAAAAATTAAACTTAAATATTTATTTGTAACCGAAATTTAAATCTAAGTATTTACAAATTTATATTATTATTAAATACTAGTTGTATTCAACTATTTGTGATTTTTCAAAATTTGCAAGAGTAGGTGATCTTGTTGAGTGAGTGATAAATAACTAACAATCAGACCTAATTAACGATTTGATGAAATCAATAATGTTTATGGATTTAATTTATTTTGACGAAAAGTTATTTACATAATCTATTGTAGAAAGTTTAGTGTGACTTTCCAACTTATAGTATCAAAGTTAAAACGTAAACGTTAACGTTTGAATAATCCTCCCAAAACTTCATTTATTACATGGAATGGTATATGAGAAATAAATTAAAAATGATATATGCATGCTTCTCGGTAGAGAAATTCTAAACGATAATTATATTGTTATTGGTCAAATTTAATATTCTACTTGTTTTATTTTGATAAATATTATTAAAAATTGTTATATCAATTATAAAATAACAGGTGAAACTGACCACTCTAACTAAAATTATTAAGACCGATCTTAAGGTATTTGGAATAATTTTTTTTGGACTTTAATTTATGTACAAATACTATTTGGTCTAGTAATATTAAATAAGGTTATTTGGTATATTAGTAAAGATCATTTAAAATTTAAGGAGATTGTTAGGCTATTTTTAGCCTATGTTTTGGATCTAATTTATGTGCGTTTTTAGCTGTGTTGGGACGGAATTACGCTTGTTTTCTATGCTTTCAGGTTCTTTGGAATAAAAGAGGTCTCGGGTGCAGAAATTCGTTAAAAGACGTGCTGAGCCGAAGAAAACACAATTTCTGAGTAATTGTGCACATCTGGCCGCGGCTAAACACAACCTGGCCGCGGCTAGATCTCGAAAATCTAGAAGGCTTCAGTCGCCGCGGCGATGAAGAGTCTCGCCGCGGCCATTTAAGAGATACAGAGAGACCCCTTATTTTCAATTATCTCGCCGCGGCGAGAGGAAGCTTAGCCGCGGCGAGATCCCGTACGGACCAGGGGCATTTTCGTCCATCGAACCCTAAATTTCAGTTATAAATAGAAAACTGCGATTGGAAGTCTGGGAGAGCGATCAGAAACCCTAAAATACAGCTGAGAGCGGCAGGAAGAGCACATAGATTGAAGTGAAGATTCAGAATTAATCCACCAACAGTTTCTTTCTCTATTCCTCTTTAATTTATTTATGTTGAATATTGCTATAGGAATGGTTATGGATTTGTTTCTGAACTAAATTTCCCATTTAGGGAGGATGATGATTGTTGTTTAATGTTTTGCCTAGTTAATGTTTAATTACCATTCCTCAATTCTTGTGTGTGAAATTATCTTAATTTGTTCTTAATTTCATGTTTAAGATTGATCACCTTGTGCATGCTCTATGATCTCAATTCGAAATCTGAAAAGTGAGAATTGAGAATGCTAAAATTAAGATAATCAATGTTCTATGTGAAACGAAAGTATTTGCATGACTTATGTGACGAGTAGATTATTACTTAATGCTGATTTCATGTTAGTTTAATTAAGGAATTAATTAGATAACATGTGGTTTAGAATCTAGAAGATCTGAAAGGAGCTAGGTTAATTCATAATCTGTCATTCACTCCAAGAATAGGATAGTAATTAATCATTAACGATTTGGGTAAACAACAGCAGGATTCTCCTCCCTATTATCTCATCTTGCTCAACTTTCAATTGTGTTATTAAGTTTTCTGAATTTCTTTCATATTTTACTGTTTTTAAATCATAATTGCTTTCGATTTACCGAATAGAATCATAAGTATAATTTAGTGGTACTTAATCCAATTCCCTGTGGGATCGACCTCACCTGTGTGAGATTTACTACTTGATTGCGTATACTTGCGTAGCGTTTATAATTTATAGCAACAAGTTTTTGGCGCCGTTGCCGGGGAATTGTTAAAGATTAATATTACATAAAATTATACTAACTTCTACTTTGGTATATTTTCTCTTGCTGATTTTTCTAACCTTTTTCTTGCAATATTTTCTTGATCTATTTCAGGAATCCTAAGTGCATGCGCCGTCAAGGACAAACAGTCATATTACCAGTTGATCCTGAAATCGAGAAAACTTGCAGGAGGAATCGAAAGAACAAGAGGCAAGAAAGAGTTTCAAAGAATCGCCGAAACATCGAAGATCATGGCTGCCAATGTGAACAATAATGCTGGAAACAATGGGGGTAATAACGGTAATAATGGAGGTGCCGTGGAAGATCAAGCTAATGGCCGTAGCTTGAGAGATTACATTCTCCCTACTCTGACGGGAGTGCAGTCATGTATCAGGCCACCGGCAGTGGATGCAAACAATTTCGAGATTAAGCTTGCCATCCTTCAAATGGTGCAGTCTTCAGTTCAGTTTGGTGGCCTCCCTTCTGAAGATCCTAATCTGCATCTCTCTAACTTCATGGAACTTTGTGAAACTTTTAAGGTTAATGGAGTTAGCGATGATGCCATTCGACTGAGATTGTTTCCATTCTCGCTCAGAGAACGAGCCAAGAGTTGGTTGAATTCCTTGCCACCTAATTCTATTGCCACCTGGAATGATCTGGCAACAAAATTCTTGTCAAAGTTCTTTCCTCCAGCCAAGTCTGCAAAGCTGCGAGGAGAAATAAACAACTTCTGTCAGCAAGATAATGAATCTCTCCATGAGGCTTGGGAGAGGTTTAAAGATCTAATCAGAAAATGCCCTCATCATGGCATAGAGAAGTGGATGCTGGTTCACAATTTCTACAACGGGTTGGTTGGTAACACTAGAACTCTGATAGATGCAGCAGCTGGTGGAGCTTTTATGAGAAAGAGTGCTAATGAGGCTTACGATCTATTGGAGGAGATGGCTCTAAATAATCAGCAGTGGCCAACTGAAAGGAGTCAAACTAAGAAAGTAGCTGGTGTGCTAGAGGTTGATGCCATCACAAAATTGACAGCTCAAGTTGAGGCCTTGACAAAGCTGATTGCAGGGCAAGCTAAACAAGCCCAAGTTATTTGTGAGATATGTGGAGGCAACCATCACTTTTCAGAGTGTCAGGCAGATGTGGATAATTTGCCAATGGATCAAGCAAAAGTCATTGGGAACTACTCCCAAAATAATAATTATGGGCACAACCAACAGGGGTTCTACCAGCAGAGAAATCAGCCCCAACAAAACCAACAACAAAGTCCTAGTGGCTCCAATATCCAAGCTGATTTATTGCTCCAATTCATGATGGAAACTAGAGCCTCTATTAAAACTCTAGAAACTCAAATGGAACAATTGGCTACTCAAGTGGCAAACCAAGCTCAAGGAAATTCAGCTAGCACTAGTGAGGCAAAAGGAAAAGAGCAATGTAAAGCAATTTCCTTGAGGAGTGGAAAGAATTATGATGGGCCTGATGTGGTACAACCATTCAATGAAGAAGTTAAAGATCAATCAGCACCAACTCCAACATCAATAGAAAAGAAAACTACTGATAGCCCTGCACCACCACAACAGTCTCCACCAATCAGTATTGATCATCATGTGAAGATACCTTATCCTCAGAGACTCCGAAAGACCAATCTAGACAAGCGATTTACAAAATTTCTAGAGGTTTTCAAAAGACTACACATCAACATTCCTTTTCTTTGAAGCCTTGGAACAAATGCCCCGTTATGTGAAGTTCATGAAGGAGATATTGTCTAAGAAGAGAAAAATGGAGGACTATGAAACAGTGGCATTAACTGAGGAGTGTAGCGCCATTTTGCAAAAGAAACTACCGCCCAAGCTTAAAGATCCGGGTAGTTTCAATATTCCATGCTCTATAGGGGGTTCAGTGGAAACTAAAGCTCTATGTGATCTGGGAGCAAGCATTAATCTAATGCCGTTGTCTGTCTACAAAAGGCTAGGATTGGGAAAAGCAAAGCCCACAACAGTGACTCTACAACTAGCGGATCGTTCTCTAACTCATCCTCGTGGCATAATTGAAGATGTACTGGTGAAGGTTGGTAAGTTTATCTTCCCTGCTGATTTCTTAATTCTTGATATGGAGGAAGATTCAACTATTCCCATTATTTTGGGAAGACCATTCTTGGCCACGGGTCGAGCATTAATAGATGTTCAAAAGGGGGAGTTAAAGTTGCGAGTCCAAGATGAAGAGGTCAATTTTAATGTTTTTGCCCCAACTGACATTCCTACCTGTTGCAAGATTGAGGTGGTGAAGGGTTCTTTTGTTAAAACTGATAAGAAGAAAGCAAAGCCTAAAGAGCGACTTCGAACGATTCAGCGTCGTTGGAAAAGATTGATGTGTGGTAGTTCTGAAGGTGAGCTTACTCTTGTGCAAAACTCTGAAATCAACACTATTGGTGGTAAATTTTCTTCATTTAGTGCGAGGGCTCTTTTGAATGCAAAGGGTGGACTTGATCCCTTCTGATGGGGCTCAGGTAAGTTTCTCTCACCCTGGTTTATTTTCATACATTGGGGACAATGTGCATTTTAGTTTGGGGGGGGAGACTTAAATTTTTCAGTTTATTTGTTTTAGTTTAGTTTGTTTTAGTTTTTTTAGTCTTGTGTGATAGCTAAATTGAAAGATTGATTGAATTGTTGTTATTCACTTGTGCAATGGATTAAAACATAACTGTGTGCTTGACTTGCAACTGTTTGAATTAAGATGGATGTGTGTGTTGCTATATTTTATGAACGCTACGCAAGTATACGCAATCAAGTAGTAAATCTCACACAGGTGAGGTCGATCCCACAGGGAATTGGATTAAATACCACTAAACTATACTTATAATTCTATCTGGCAGATCAAAAGTAATTATGATTTGAAAATAGTAAAGTATGAAAGTAATTCAGAAAACTTAATAACACAATTGAAAGTTGAGCAAGATGAGATAATAGGGAGGAGAATCCTGTTGTTGTTTACCCAAATCGTTAATGCTTAATTACTATCCTATTCTTGAAGTGAATGACAGATTATGAAATAACCTAGCTCCTTTCAGATCTTCTAGATTCTAAATCACATGTTATCTAATTAATTCCTTAATTAAACTAACATGAAATCAGCATTAAGTAATAATCTACTCGTCACATAAGTCATGTGAATACTTTCGTTTCACATAGAACATCGATTATCTTAATTTTAGCATTCTCAATTCTCACTTTTCAGATTTCGAATTGAGATCATAGAGCATGCACAAGGTGATCAATCTCAAACATGAAATTAAACACAAATTAAGATAATTTCACAAACAAGAATGGAGGAATGGTAATTAAACATTAACTAGGCAAAACATTAAACAACAATCATCATCCTCCCTAAATGGGAAATTTAGTTCAGAAACAAATCCATAACCATTCCTATAGCAATATTCAACATAAATAAATTAAAGAGGAATAGAGAAAGAAACTGTTGGTGGATTGACTCTGGATCTTCACTTTGATTTCTTCTGCTCTTCCTGCCGCTTTCTGATGTGTTTTAGGGTGCCAAATCGCTTCTCTTGACTTCCAATCGCAGTTTTCTATTTATATCTAACTTTTAGGGTTCGTCGGACAAAAATACCCCTGACCGTACGGACGCTCGCCGCGGCCAAAAGTGGTCTCGCCGCGGCCAAAAGTGCATCAAAAAACTACGTTTCTGCCCAGACTTTCTAGCCGCGGCCATGGAATTCTCGCCGCGGCGAGATGGAATTTTCAGCTTCGACATCTTTTAGTAAAATGGGCATAACTTTCTCATACGAACTCCAAATGGGCTGATTCAAGATGCGTTGGAAAGATAAGAAAGAGATCTAAAACTTTTATGTTTTGACTTTTTCCAAAATATGATCAGAACATAGTCGAATTTAGGCTTGAAGTTTCAGCTTTATTCTCTTTCAAAATTTTCTCTATTTTATAGATCACTGTTTTCCGAAATTTGTCCAATTTATACATTCCAAGTGTTGAAACCTGAAACCAAAGAAAACAAGCGTAATTCTATTCCAAAAACAATAATAAAGAAGAAAAATAACTATAAAATGTGATCCAAAACTTAGGCTAAAAATAGCCTAACAAATTCCCCCAAACTGAATCTTTACTCGCCCCCGAGTAAAGCTAAAACTCAACTAAACTAAAGAAAAAAAACAATGCAATAGATAACTAAACCTTCCAATGATTGAACTACCACTACCACCTGCACAACTTCAAGCAAATCAATAACCAGAATTTCAACTCAATAACTCTACGAACTAACTTGGATGCATAATTCAGAAGTAAGTAATTCATACAGGCACAAAACATCGCTTTTGACATTCATATCACAACCATTCTACACTTTCCAACATTCCGCTAACCCATGTTCAATAAGTTTGGATGACATACCTCTCTCCACTAATGTTGACAATTCTTGCTCGGAATCAAAAGGTCTTTTTTTCGGTAATAATAGCATGGCTTAGGTAAAACGGGTAGATGAGAAGTCATTTAGGCTACATTATACATTATACCATAAGCACAATTATACCAAACAAGTACCCACACTTATCCATTCTTTCATCCCAAAGAAGATAGTAAGAGATTGCATATTTTTTCCTATGTGCCTACCTCATTGTTCACAATTGATTCTCAAGAAGAAATTATCACATTTCATTTTTCTTTTATTTTTCTTCTTTCTCTTTTTTCAATAGAGGCACAACACATAACAACTGTTTAATTTTTTTTTTAATCTCTTACTGCAAAAATTATTCCCCCACTTACAACAATTTACTCCCCCCAAACTTGATTAAAAGCTTATGGCATAATAAGGTACGTTGAGAATGAAAGTAGTTAAAGATAACGAATTAAGCTTAGTTACGTGGTGAATATATATATATATATATTTATATTTTTTGAAATAGGCTAAGGCTCAACTTTGGGTAAACTAAGGATAAAACTTTTCAGGTAGGCTTGAAAGGCTCAATCGATCCAAAGAAAATTTACCTAAATCACTTTCCAAACAAAAATCAACAAGAATTTCGCTTCAAGAGAGTATGTCAAACAAATTCTATTCCATGTTAAACCAATCATTCCACAATCCAAGTAGAACAAAAGTGATATGCGTCAAAAATAAATGTTTTACATCTACATGAGCAACCTTCTAATACACATCCAATTTAATTCAAAAAGTTATGAGTCAAGCACACAATTAAGATTTTAATCCATTGCACAAGTGAATAACAGTAGTTCAATCAATATTCCAGCTCAGATATCAATACATGACACTAACAAAAAACTAACTAAACGAAAAAAAAAAAACTGAAATAAACTGAAAAAAATTAAATCTCTCCCCCCAAACTAAAGATGCACATTGTCCCCAATGTGTTATTATAAAATTGTGGTTGAGAGAGACTTACCTGAGCGCCACATCAACAAGCGGTTGACGCCCGTAATAAGCGTCATGCAAGACAACTTGAAAATTGTTGTTGTACTTGCCTTCAAGCTTGGCAAGTGATGAGTTTGAACCAAAATCAGCACCAACAACATAAGACTTTGGATGATGAGCTTGGGGAGATGCCTTTTGTAGCTTGTAGAGGATATAATATGGTGTTGATGAAATATATGAATTCATTGGTGGTTTATTAGTCAATATCATTGATGAAGTCGAATCAATGATGTCATGTTCTTCTTCATCCTCCAATGTCACAGTTTCTACACTTTCATCTAACAACACTTCTTCTTGTTGCTCACTCTCCACTTGGCTATCCATACCCTTGCTTGTGATTTCATATTCAATGAGTTCCTCTTCACAAGGATCTTGATCTTCAATTGTAGGCTCATTATCTTCCTTGTATTCAAATAATGACCCTTCTTCATTGTACCAACAACTCTCATAACTTTCATCATTGGAGTTATTACATTCTGAATCATGAGTCATTGAATTATCACATAAGGATCTCACCATGTCAGTTAAGCGATTAATCTCTCCTGGAAGTGATTGTAGAAGTGATAGTAGTTGCTCCTCTTTTTCAGTTTGTTGGGATGACTTTGGGCAATAAGGTGGGTATTGGTGACTCCAACCCTGAAGTGATGGATCCCAATGCCAGTCGTAATCAAAATCTGCCATGTTATTCAACAGATTTATTACATCATAGCCTCTCATTAATAGAGGTGCTCCAGTTGCCTCTGCTCCATAATCAACCCAACTTCTTGTTTCATCATTAAGCCCATTATAAAAGAGCCACGTAAAACACCCACTTGAGAAAGTGGGATAACATCTCTCTCCAAGCTCTTTAAATCTCCTCCAAGCAGAATAGAATGGTTCATTGTGTTGTTGGGCAAAATCCTCAAGATATAACATCTGGATTTATCTTGCAGGTCAAACTCATAAGTAACACATTAGTAAAATTAAAAGAAAAATAAAACTAAATTAATACTAAAAAGATAAAAATTTGAAACAACAAAATTAATACTAAAACTAAAAAGTAAAACCAAATTAGAACAAAATTTAATTTTTAATAATATTACAAAATTTAATCTAAAAGAAACAGATTAGAAATAAGCAAAAAGAACCAAAGTAGAAGTTAGTATAATTTTATGTAATATTAATCTTTAAACAATTCCCCGGCAACGGCGCCAAAAACTTGTTGCTATATTTTATGAACGCTACGCAAGTATACGCAATCAAGTAGTAAATCTCACACAGGTGAGGTCGATCCCACAGGGAATTGGATTAAATACCACTAAACTATACTTATAATTCTATCTGGCAGATCAAAAGTAATTATGATTTAAAAATAGTAAAGTATGAAAGTAATTCAGAAAACTTAATAACACAATTGAAAGTTGAGCAAGATGAGATAATAGGGAGGAGAATCCTGTTGTTGTTTACCCAAATCGTTAATGCTTAATTACTATCCTATTCTTGAAGTGAATGACAGATTATGAAATAACCTAGCTCCTTTCAGATCTTCTAGATTCTAAATCACATGTTATCTAATTAATTCCTTAATTAAACTAACATGAAATCAGCATTAAGTAATAATCTACTCGTCACATAAGTCATGTGAATACTTTCGTTTCACATAGAACATCGATTATCTTAATTTTAGCATTCTCAATTCTCACTTTTCAGATTTCGAATTGAGATCATAGAGCATGCACAAGGTGATCAATCTCAAACATGAAATTAAACACAAATTAAGATAATTTCACAAACAAGAATGGAGGAATGGTAATTAAACATTAACTAGGCAAAACATTAAACAACAATCATCATCCTCCCTAAATGGGAAATTTAGTTCAGAAACAAATCCATAACCATTCCTATAGCAATATTCAACATAAATAAATTAAAGAGGAATAGAGAAAGAAACTGTTGGTGGATTGACTCTGGATCTTCACTTTGATTTCTTCTGCTCTTCCTGCCGCTTTCTGATGTGTTTTAGGGTGCCAAATCGCTTCTCTTGACTTCCAATCGCAGTTTTCTATTTATATCTAACTTTTAGGGTTCGTCGGACAAAAATACCCCTGACCGTACGGACGCTCGCCGCGGCCAAAAGTGGTCTCGCCGCGGCCAAAAGTGCATCAAAAAACTACGTTTCTGCCCAGACTTTCTAGCCGCGGCCATGGAATTCTCGCCGCGGCGAGATGGAATTTTCAGCTTCGACATCTTTTAGTAAAATGGGCATAACTTTCTCATACGAACTCCAAATGGGCTGATTCAAGATGCGTTGGAAAGATAAGAAAGAGATCTAAAACTTTTATGTTTTGACTTTTTCCAAAATATGATCAGAACATAGTCGAATTTAGGCTTGAAGTTTCAGCTTTATTCTCTTTCAAAATTTTCTCTATTTTATAGATCACTGTTTTCCGAAATTTGTCCAATTTATACATTCCAAGTGTTGAAACCTGAAACCAAAGAAAACAAGCGTAATTCTATTCCAAAAACAATAATAAAGAAGAAAAATAACTATAAAATGTGATCCAAAACTTAGGCTAAAAATAGCCTAACAGTGTGCTAGGAAGTGATTCATGTAGATTTAAAGCATTTGTTATTCTCACATATCACCTCTGTTCTATTTGGTTTGTGGAATGATTGATTGTACATGAAATAGAATTTGTTTGACATACTCTCTTGAAGCGAAATCCTTGATGATTTCTGTTTGGAAAGTGATTTAGGCAAGTTTTCTTTGGAACGATTGAGCCTTTCAAGCCTACCTAGAAATTTTTACCATAGTATACCCAAAGTTGAGCCTTAGCCTGTTTTAAAAAAAAATTTCACCACTTAACTGAGCTGAATTTGTATCTTAAACTCTTTTCACCCTGAACATACCTTATTATGCCATGAGCCTTGAAGCAAGTTTGGGGGGATAAGTGCTGTAAGTGGAAAAATAAAGTGTAGGAATGAGAGATTGAAAAAAAAAAAAGAATAATATTGTGTGTTGTGCCTATGAAAAAGAAGAAAGAAAAAAAAAGTTAAGAAAATTATGAGGTACACACATAAGAAAAATTGCAATCTCTTATTTCTGTTTTTGGGATATATGGAAAGAAAGCAAAATAAATGTCTAGGCTTGCTTGGTTAATAGTGCTTATGGTATAGTATAGCCTAAATGACTTCTCACCTACCCATGTACCTAAGCCATGCGATGTTAACCGAAAAAGACCTATTGATTCCAAATAGAAATTTGTCAACATTAGTGGAGAGAGGTATGTCATTCAAACTTATTGATCATGTGTTAGTGGGATGTTGGAAAGTTTAGAACAGTTGTGATATTGATGGCAATTGCGATGCTTTATGTTTGTATGAATTACTTACTTGTAAATTGCACATTCAACTTAGTTCTTAGAGTTGGCAAGTTGAAATTCTGGTTATTGATGGATTGAAGTTGTGCAGGTGGTGGTAACAATTAAATTGTTGGAAAGTTTAGCTATCATTGTCAGATTGTTTTTAGTTTAGTCTTAGTTTACTCGGGGACGAGTAAAGAGTCAGTTTGGGGGAGTTTGTTAGGCTATTTTTAGCCTATGTTTTGGATCTAATTTATGTGCGTTTTTAGCTGTGTTGGGACGGAATTACGCTTGTTTTCTATGCTTTCAGGTTCTTTGGAATAAAAGAGGTCTCGGGTGCAGAAATTCGTTAAAAGACGTGTTGAGCCGAAGAAAACACAATTTCTGAGTAATTGTGCACATCTGGCCGCGGCTAAACACAACCTGGCCGCGGCTAGATCTCGAAAATCTAGAAGGCTTCAGTCGCCGCGGCGATGAAGAGTCTCGCCGCGGCCATTTAAGAGATACAGAGAGACCCCTTATTTTCAATTATCTCGCCGCGGCGAGAGGAAGCTTAGCCGCGGCGAGATCCCGTACGGACCAGGGGCATTTTCGTCCATCGAACCCTAAATTTCAGTTATAAATAGAAAACTGCGATTGGAAGTCTGGGAGAGCGATCAGAAACCCTAAAATACAGCTGAGAGCGGCAGGAAGAGCACAGAGATTGAAGTGAAGATTCAGAATTAATCCACCAACAGTTTCTTTCTCTATTCCTCTTTAATTTATTTATGTTGAATATTGCTATAGGAATGGTTATGGATTTGTTTCTGAACTAAATTTCCCATTTAGGGAGGATGATGATTGTTGTTTAATGTTTTGCCTAGTTAATGTTTAATTACCATTCCTCAATTCTTGTGTGTGAAATTATCTTAATTTGTTCTTAATTTCATGTTTAAGATTGATCACCTTGTGCATGCTCTATGATCTCAATTCGAAATCTGAAAAGTGAGAATTGAGAATGCTAAAATTAAGATAATCAATGTTCTATGTGAAACGAAAGTATTTGCATGACTTATGTGACGAGTAGATTATTACTTAATGCTGATTTCATGTTAGTTTAACTAAGGAATTAATTAGATAACATGTGGTTTAGAATCTAGAAGATCTGAAAGGAGCTAGGTTAATTCATAATTTGTCATTCACTCCAAGAATAGGATAGTAATTAATCATTAACGATTTGGGTAAACAACAGCAGGATTCTCCTCCCTATTATCTCATCTTGCTCAACTTTCAATTGTGTTATTAAGTTTTCTGAGTTTCTTTCATATTTTACTGTTTTTAAATCATAATTGCTTTCGATTTACCGAATAGAATCATAAGTATAATTTAGTGGTACTTAATCCAATTCCCTGTGGGATCGACCTCACCTGTGTGAGATTTACTACTTGATTGCGTATACTTGCGTAGCGTTTATAATTTATAGCAACAGAGATCACAAAATTAACACTCTACATCTTTATTTTTATTTTTTTTGAAAAATTATATATTATTATTAAGATTTAAACTACCTAGTAAGATGAAAATATAAAACTTTATTCTATAAAAGTCACTTTAACATAATTAAATATATTTTATTATATTTAATTTTATAATTCTTATTAAAGTTTTAAAGTCTTGACATGATATAAAAATAAAAATATGTCAGCACTATATAAGTACCTCGTAGCAATGTTCTTCTCGGTATGAGTCTGACAAATGTTTAATTCCATTTAAATAGTTCTTGAAGATTGTAAGACCCATTGGGAGTTGGCTTCTTACTCCATGTTTGCTCAATAAATTGTTGATATACCCTTTCAGTTGAATGAGAAGAGTCAAAGAACACATGATCACTAACATTACCACATAAAAAGTACTCTTTTCCTCTCTTTCCTCCACAGTTGAAAACCCCCTGGTACGGACCACTCCCACAACAACCCACCATCCCTTCCTTGAACCCTAACAAATTTGCACCCAAATAAGGAATGAGAAAAATACATTATTATATAATTTTGCTATGATATATATATAACAAAATGGTGGTGTAGCATACCATATTTAGAAGGGTGGTTTATTCTTTGTTGCAGAAATGTATAATAGTCATTAAGTGAGTATTTGAATCCTTTGAGTTGAGTATTAAGCTTTTTTAGGAGCTTGGAGAGTTGTATATTGTGTAATAGTACAAATGGTGTACCCTGATCCAAGCAGGACTTGTTATATTTTTCTTCTGCAATAACTCTTGAGTTTGGTACACAAGCAATGGGCCTTACGGTTTGAAACCCAAATTTTCTTCCTCCTATCTCATATATTTCCTATCATGTGAAAATTGAACAAGTCACATTTAGAAAGTGAGATAATTGACTTAAAATTAATTAATATAAGAAAAAACAAAAATAAGTTGATGATTTTTTGGATACATGAATTGTATATAGTGATGAAATTATTTCAAAATTTGTTTGTTGAATTAATTTTTTCAATAATTTCATGATAAAAGAACAATCTATTCTTATTAGATCCCATCTTTCTCTCTAAAACCAAAATATGGTAAGAAACTACTAATTGAGGAAGGTTTTATTTTTAAAATTATACCTCAATCACTGAGCTTAAGTTACCTATCACCATGCCCACATATTTTTTGGTTGTGAAGGATTGAAAGGTTGTAGAGTTGGAGTCGAAAAGGGACATGTAATCGTTGACTCCTACATTGAACAAGTAAACAGCTCTTGACAACAGACTTATGGCCTCTTCATCCCCTAATTTCTGCCTCAACAACTTGCTAACGTTCTTGAAATAATCAACTTGAATTTTAAGGCTTAATGCCTGAAAAAAATGAAAGAGAGAAACTAATTAAATGAATAAATAAGTACCATCCTCAATCAAGGCCTCTCGGTGGGCAAGTTTGAAAGAACTAGAGGGGTGTTCTAAAAATGTGCAATTGTAATAAGACAAAGACATACATATTGTTGGTGTGTTTCAATCAGAACACCAGCTCCAGAAGATGCAAAGTTAACTCCAGATGTATAGTCAACATAACCAGGATGTAAATATGGTGGAATTAATGGCAACTTGGCATACTCAGCTGCATATATATTTTATTGACCAATAAGTAATCTTATTAAAGATTTATAGCATAGAAATGAATAGTTAATTCATGACAATAATAATAATGTTTACCGACGAAATCGGGGATTAAGCGGCCGTTAGAAAATCTGCCAGTTGGGTAGTTGAAAAAAGTTTGCCCATATGGAAAATAGTTGGCCCGAAGAGCAGTGTTGAAGTAGTTATTATTGCCAGCATCAAATAGTGAGTCCCCAAACACGAATAAGGCTCTTTTGTTCTTAATTTGATCACAGCACTGGCTTTCATTTACAAGGCTTATCCATATGGTGATGATGATCAAGAGACAAGTACTGGTAGGATTTTTTGACTTTGACATGATGAGATGCATTAGATTCTTGGATTATTGGGCTTTGGTTTTGGTCACCAACAGATCTCTCACTTCAAATCTGTTGATTAGATATGTCATGTGTTTCTTCGTAGAGTGAATTGATTATAATTTATAGGAGAAATTAATTACTTAAACGTAAGATATGTAATGTGTAATTATATTTGACTAAAAAGTCTTTTTCATTGAATCCCCGCAAAAAATATAAATAAGTAAATAAAATAAAATAAAATATGGAGGCTTTTTCACTGATTAGGTGAAAGAGAAAATATATATATATATATTATATATTTTATACCAAATTTATTTTTGTTTCTTCTAGAAATTTTTACAGGTTTTCTATAGATTAATTCAACAATTCGATTTTTTAGGGTTGTCGTATTAATAAGTGTTTGGTAATTACTAATTTATCAATTTGTGATAGTTGACTTACTTTTACAATGAACTTTAGTAACGTAATGATGAAGAAAGAAATGATGCCATAAACAGTGAATAAAAAATATGTTTCAAATTTATTTGACAAATTATCTACTTAGTACTTCAATTCAATCACTCATATATCTATTCTATATAAAGTGTGCCTATATAACTGAATTCTTGCGTTTATGAGAAATTTATGGATAACTTTTTTTTAAAATAATTTTCTATTCAAAAATAATATATTTTTTTTATTAAGATGTATTTTAATATTAATTTTAAAATAAATTAATATTACTTTTAAATTTTAATCGGGTTTATGAGAAATTTATGGGTAACTTTTTTGTTAAAATAATTTTCTATTCAAAAATAATAATTTTTTTTATGAAGATGTATTTTAATATTAATTTTTAAATACATTAATATTACTTTTAAATTTTAATCGTATAAACCTAACCGGAAACACAATCTCTGAAAATTCTCAATAAAATAACTAACCCCAAAAGGATGAGCAACCAATCGTGATTATTTAGGATAATCATTTATAATTTCTTTTTCTAAATCTCAAACCCTCAAACCCTATATTGCTATTGAATTATTGCCTCATCTTCTATGTCGTGATTCATGGCCTCTCTGCTGCGATTCCTCACTTTTTGTTTATTTGGGTGTAATATTCAGTGTTCTATTAGCGAGTTATTCTTTGTTGCTCAAGTAATTATTTATTTGAGTAAGTCTTCTATTCCCTTGCTATATTGCTTTACTTTTAAACAGCTTTGGGATATGCGAAATATAATGTCATCCGTTAGAGAGTTTGTTGGGCACACCAAAAGTAACAAGATATCCTTTTCAATTTATAATCCTTGAATTTTTGATGATGCTCATTTTGAAAGGCTAGGTGTAATTGTAATGTCGGAGTAGCTAGATTTTTCCCAGAAGATAAAACTCACATCAGCACCGCCATTGCTGGCACCCATTCTAACGAATACTATTCTTCTAAGCTCATATCTAACACACAATCCTATGGGAACAACATAAAATTGGGTTGAACCAAGATGAGATAAACATTTTTAAGTGTATTACCTTTTAATATAATAAAAAATACCTAGCATAAAATTTAGTATACGTGGCTCGCACGTAACTTTTTACTAGTATATATATATATATATATATTAAATGTTAGTATTATATATAAAAGATTATTATTTAAAAACTTAAAAGTCAATGTTTATACTCAAGAAGTCATTCACCACACACGAAACTAATTTATATAACATATTCAAGCCATTACTAAACAAACAAACAAACACTACAACTTTATTAGAAGAAAACCATATGACCAAGTAACAAAGACAATATTACAAAGAAGAGGAATTAATGAAACAAACACCAAAAATCTCCCAGTTGAATTGATATATGTGGGAACTAAATAAGATCTCTGTCTCAACAAAGTTGTACTAATTTTTAAAAAGTTGTTTCAAATTGTAAGATCCTTTAAAGCTGGGCTTTCCACTCCAAGCTTGCTCAGCAAATTGCTGATATGCCCTTTCAGTGGGATGAGCTGAATCAAAAAACACATACTCACTTACATTACCACATAAATAATAATCTTTTATTATTTTCCCTCCACAGCTGAAAATTCCCCTGTACGGTCCACTCCCACAACAAGCAACCAACCCTTCTTTAAAACCTTTAAGAATAAAAGATTAAAATTACTTTTTAGCAAACATAGACAGTAATTATTAGCATAAAAATAAAAATCCAATACAAAGAAACTGAAGATGAAGAATCCACTACCATATTTAAGAGGGTGATCCATTCTTTCTTTTACAAAAGTGAAATAATCAGACAATGAAAATTTGAATCCTCTGAGCTGATTGTTTAGCTTTTGTAAAAGTTTGGAAAGTTCTTTGTTATGTAATTCTACAAATGGTGTACTCTGATCCAAACAGGACATGTTATATTTTGCTGCTGCAACAATTCTTGCGTAAGGTACACAAGCTATACTCCTTACATTTTGAAACCCAAATTTCCTTCCTCCAATCTTATATATTTCCTAATAAAACAATACATCCCATGATATATAATAGTGGTTAAAAGTAAATACATATGTGTGTGAGATATAAAGTCAGTATGGCAAAATATACCTCAATTGCTGAACTTATGTTTCCTATCACAAGCCCCACAAATTCTTCCCTTGAAAAAGAATCAAGGGCACTAGAATTTGTGTCGAAAAGGAACGAGTAGTCATTGGCTCCAATACTGAACAAGTAAACAGCCTTTGACAGCAGAGTAATGGCCTCTGCATCTCCTAGTTTCTCCCTCAATATCTGGCTAACATTTTTGAAGTAACCAATTTGAGTTTCAAGGCTTATGACCTGAAAAACAAATTAAAATAAACTAATCCTTTGTCATTTTTTTTTCCTTTGGTTGAAATTTGAAAAAATAAAATATTAAAAAGTAATACGACATACAAATCCTTGGCGAGTTTCAAGTAGAGCACCAGCTCCAGCAGAAGCAAAGTTGACTCCATATGTAAAGTCAACATAACCAGGTTGTAAATATGGTGGAAGCAGTGGCAACTCGGCATACTCAGCTGTATTTATATATATATATCATGCATTTTGACAATCAATAAAATATGTTTCAAAGATAATTAATTAAGTGAAAATATTTATGGCTAGCGTACTAATGAAATCTGGGATTAAACGGCCATTGGAAAATCTTCCAGTTGGGTACTTAAAGAAGGTTTCTCCATATGGATAATAATTGGCTCGAGAAGAAGTGTTGAAGTAGTTGTTATTTCCAACATCAAATGAAGAATCTCCAAAGACGAACAGGGCTGCTTTTTCTGATCGACTTGGACAGGATTGAGTGAGGAGTACAAGGTTTAAACATAGGATCATAAAGAAACAAGTACTGAGAAAGTTTGACTGTGCCATGAGAGATCTTATTTTCTTCTATTCCTTTTTCATGTTTAATTTGGTTAACTACTGGTGATTATTTATGTGGCAAAAAATGTGACTTTATTCACTTCGTAGATTGAATAAACAAATGCTAAAAAAGACAAGACTGAGTCTTAAACAATCAACATATTCAAGCCTCAATAACGTAATGATGAAGAAATAATTATGCTTTGGAGATCCGTGTGTATGGATTTTATATTATTATTTATATATTTTGACGAAAAAAATATAGGAAAATTGTTCAATGTGCACGCACCCCTCACTAAGCACTCCTCAAAATTTTGACAAATTTTAAAAAATTTAATACACCAATAATAGAGTTTAAAATCAAATAACTTTTTTATTTTATACGCCTATAAAATTTATTGTTTGAGCATTATTTTCTATATTATAAATTATTTTAAATTCTTTAAAATTTTACAAAATATTTTGAATAATCAAAATATATATACGACTATAAAAAAATTGGACTAAAAAATTATAATAGATACCGAAACATATAGGGTATCGCTACACCCATTTTAGAAGAACCATTGTGAAAGCACTCGATAATAATGTGGGGTGGGATTTTTTTCAAAATTATTGTGTATTATGTTAAGTTTTCACGATTGTTTTAATGGTTCTGTTTTGTTATTTTATGGTTATTTTATAAAATGATAGTATTTTTGTAAAATAATTTGTGTGACAGTAAAATTGTAGATTTTTTCTCAAAATCCAACATTTTTGTAAAAAACCCCCATAATTTTTCTTTTGTAATTAATTCTCTGCAGGGCCGGACCATGGAGTTGAAAGAAGTTGACCTAAGGCCAAGCCCGACCCAAGAATAAAGCAAACAGGGCCTAGGCCCAAAATCCCTTAATTTGGGAAAAAAAAAAAAAAAATAGGGAAAATTACATTGGGACACGTTTTTTCCCATTTATTTCTAATAATACCGTTTCTCTTTAAATTATTAAGTTTACCGTCAGTTTTACCGTTTTTGATTTTTATACAATTTTTTTATTTTTTGGCTTCTTCAACACGCTTAGTGGATGAGAGGGGCTGACGTAAGTGTCAGTTGAAATGTGATAGGCGTCTTATCAGTGTGGGCGCGTGGGCACGTTTCAGTTTTTGAATTTTTTTAAAATTTTCACCCAAAAGGTGGGTTGTAAACCCAAACCGCCTATATACCTATCAATATAAGTGTTATTTTCATTTTTTCCCAACTTCATTTCTTTTCTCTAAACGTTTAGTAATGGTGAAAACACGTTCGTCTACATCTCCATCCGCGTCCTCCAAGGCTATGAATCCGAAGAACAAATCGAAAGAAACAATGTCCGAGGGTAGTGATAGTGGAGAGTCTGAGCTTTCTTCGAAGAGGAAGAGGAACAATGTCGGGTCTAAGAAGGGGAAACATGCAGATCGTCCGTTGAAAAAGATGAAGCAAGTGATTGAAGAAGAGGATGTTGAATATGATAGTGACGATTTGGAGATTGGAGTTCCAGATAGTATTAAGGTATATATATTTTATATTTTGTTGTAATTTTTTTGGTTTATTGTCTGATTTAATATTCTGGTTTTGATGGATTTTATGGTTTACGGATTTGTTTTTGGATTTTTGTTCTTTTTTTTCGGTTTTCAATTTAAGTTATTGCATGTGTGTTATTTTTTTCCTTTTGATGTTTTTTAGTTGTGTTTAGGGTTTTCTATGGTTTTTTTATTGTTTTTTTATTGTTCAATAAATTTTAGTATATACATTTCAAATATTAATTTATTTTTAGTGATTATTATGTTTTCGGTTATTTTAGGGTTTACAGTTTGTATATATAATTTTTATTTTATTGTAATTTTTTTAGTCTATTTTGTTGTTTTTAAATTTTGTTTTGATGGATTTATTGGTTACGGTTTTTATTAGAAATGTATGTACTCTTTTTTGGTAAACGTAACCGTTGAGTGGAAGTGTTTGTCGATGAAAGTTATGATTAATTTGATTTCTTGAAATTCGATCATATCTAACGAAACTAATTTTTTGAAAAAATATCATGAACTGTGATGGCCATGAGTTTTGTTTTGGCGAAAGGAATATCATGAACTGTGTTTGTATCTTTTCTTGTTTTTTGTTTTGGCGGAAGGAATATTTTCTTGGGTCTTAATAACTTAGTTGTTTATGAAACCGAAACGATTGTTAAACAAGAACTTCTAATATTATGACAGTTTCTATTGTAACAAAAAGGGTTTATCGGAAAGTTTAAACACCAAAGATTAATTGAAAGGCTTTTTGAGCAATTCTGTTGTTCAGTTGATAAAATATGTCAAATTATAGCTTGACCCAAAATGTTATATTTTTCTCCCCTTATCGTACATGTTGATAAACAATGAGAATAGTGAGTAGACAGTGAGTGAAATAGAGCCATAAGAAGAGTGTTGCTAGTATTTCTAATCATGTATACTGTTTAAGTGTTGTAATTAACTAATTATCAAGTTGTTAAGACATTACATATATTTATCTTTAAAAAAAGGACTCAGAAATTTTGTGTAGATTGTGCAACTAATTGCATTGTTAGGAACTTGTTTTGAATGTGATGACCATGATAATCAATATTGGGATCAAGACCCACGAGTTTTTGTTTTTTCTTCTCAGAGTTAAATATGTATTGGTGTATTCACTTTATAAGTTTGATTTTCCCATTTTGAAATGTTTTGGACTATTTTGTTTGTGTTTTGTAGTTGTGGTAGAATGTATATACGTTTTAGTTTGTAGTCAAAAAAGTGCTTTTTTAGTGTTATTTCTGTTATAGTTTAGTTTTACAGAATCTTTATGTTGCTTTTTATTTGGGATTTTTGGGTGTTTTATTTCTAGTAGAATGTATATACGTGTTAGTTTATAGTCAAAAAAATGCTTTTTTAGTGTTATTTTTGTTATAGTTTAGTTTACAGTATCTTTATGTTGATTTATGTGTTTATTTATTTTTGTAGGAGTGGGAGCAATATTTTAAACCTGAGAGTCGTGTTAAGGGTAAGATGATTTTCTTCCCTAATACATTGGAGAACAAAGTGATTGCAAATATCAATGCTAAGTTGAGCCCTGAACAAATTAGGCTTTTTCGTAAATCATGTTTTGGTCATTTGTTAGACATGAAACCAATTTTATATCAACCTCAGTTAATACATAATGCTCTGCTTAGGGAGGTACATCAAAAAAATGAGAAGGAGATGTGGTTTAAGTTTGGGTGTGAAAATTTTAGGTTTAGTTTGGCTGAGTTTGCGGTCATAACTGGTTTACTGTGTAATGGTGATAATGATATGAAAAAGTATGCAAAAAGGGAGAATGCATTTGTTGATAAGTATTTTTTCGAGCAGCAAGTCACTCATGGTGCGGTTGAACAAAGATTTATGTTTAGTGAGTTCAAGAGTGATGAGTATGCTGTTAAAATGGCAATTTTGTACCTTCTTACCAATGGGTTGATTTGTAGTCCTGCTGTAAAAAAAGTTTCTGATGAGTTGATGAATATTGTGGGGCTTGGTGAATATGATAGTTTCCCTTGGGGGAAAATTGTTTTTGATCTTACATTGCACAATTTGATGATTGCTTTGAGGGGCAGAAAAAGAACAGATTTGTCTGATGATTCATGTGGTAAGGGAAAAGCTAAGGTGAAACGCAAACAGACGAAAGAAAATAGTAAAACATACAAGTTACCTGGTTTCCCTTATGCATTTATGGTCTGGTTGTATGAAACTATTCCGTTATGTCTTAAGGCATCTATATGCCAATATGATGCTTCGCAAGAGTATAGGATTTGTAGGTGGTCAAGTACTGGAAATCCTAACTCTGGGGAGCTGGATAGGAAAATTTTCATGTCATCAAAGGTAAATAAGTATTTATTAAAATTATGTAGTTGTTTCTGTTTACTGGTGTGATATATTTTTTGTAAACTTATATGCTTACTTTTTCTCGTTTTTTTACTTTTTTTTTTGTAGCTGAAAGCTCAAGCTATTCTCCCCACTGATGTTGAAAGGAAGATGATGAAACTTGAAGGTTTTGATTTCCCCTTGTTGGAAACTTCTGAAGATGATTTTGATGATGAGCCATTACAAAGGAAGCATTATGAGAAAGGTGACCCATCTGGTATACAGAGAAGTTATGGTGTGGGGAAATCTGATCTAGTAGAGTTAAAGAACAATGTGAAGATGCTTGTTGGTAATCAAACAAAAATTGATGAGTCTTTGAGTTTGTTGAGTACTGAGATGAAGTGTAGTGTTAAGGAATGTGAGTTGAATATGAAGTCTTATATCGATGCAAAAATTGATGGAAGTTTGAAGTTTTATTTGGACATGAAGTTCAATGAGTTGAGAAATTGCTTTTTAAGTGGAAATGATGGTGGAAATGTTGTAGTGAGCGATGAGGATACTTTTAATATGGTATGTGTTTAAGATTATTTTTATTTGATAGTGTGTATTTTTTATTTATTGAGTATGTGATTAGTTATAATGCTGTGTTTTTATTGTGTGTATTGTATTTTATTTTCAGAATGATGATGACCTTGTTTTGACAAATGAAGAAGAGCCAGTTGTGGAGGTAATTTTAGTTAATTAAGAAACTATTATGTTTACTGTTTTTTAATTAGTTGTTAGATTAATTATTGGGTTTTATGTAAACTGTTTTTTTTTATGTAAACTGTTTTTGTGTAAACTGTTTTGTTTATTTTTGATAATATTTGTAATATAAAGTTAAACTTTTGTTTAGGTTGAAAAAGCTGGGGATGAAATGTTGGTAGATAATAAGGTAACTTTTTTAAATTTTAATATTGGTGTAAATTATTAGGATTATTTTTATTATTTTTGTAGTGTAATGTGAAATTATATACAGGTTGAGGAAGTTTTAGATGTTACGAATATAGAGAATAAGGTAACTTTTTTTTTTATTGTAGTTTTTATTGTAGTTTACTTGTTATATTTAGAAATCAGTAACATTTTTGGTTTATGATTTGTTTTTTATTGTAGAATGATGGTGGTAGTCAGCCTACTTTTGATATAATGTGTTTTATTACATCCCAACCTGGTGATGAGAAAGGGGATGATGACAAGAAAGAAGTGGTTGATGATGATCATGAGATGTTCAAGAACGGATCTAACAAGTTAAGGGAAGATGATAATGATGGCGATGACAAGGTTATATTTTATGTTTTATTTATATATTTTGGTATGTGAGTTATATATATTTGCATGTTGATAATTTATTATTTCATTTTTTTATTTTGTTTTTTGCAGGGTATTGGTGGTGATGGGGTTGGTGCCAAGGAAGTTAAAGGTGGAGGTAATGTTGGTGGATCTAGTGGTGGAGTGAGTGCTGGGGAGTCAGCTGTCAAAGAAGGCAAGGAGGTAGTTAGTGTAAATGAGAAGGTTGCTGATGATGAGATGATTTATGAAGAAACCAAAGAGTTTACTGGTGCAACTGAAAAGTTGGGTGATAGTCAAGGTACAGAGGATAGTATAACACTATCTGCTTTAGAGAAGATCAATGTTATTGAGGAAACAATTGCAAAGGTATTTTTATGTTCGTGTTTGGTAATTGTTATGGATTATTAGGTTGTTTTTTTTTTAACTGTTTTTTTTTTTTTTTTTTTTTTTTTGTAGGGTAAGGTGTTGCACAAAGAAGTAATGGCTTCTAATCAGAGGAATATTGCAAAGGTTCCATGTTTTAAATGTTTAATTATTATCTACCAACATTTATTTTTTAATTTTTTTTATGTACTTATTATTGAAACTTTTTAATTTATTTTTATTATTACTATTTTTATTTTTTAAAATTTGTGTTTGTTGTGTTTGTTGGTAGGATTTGAATGTAGAGTTTACGCCCAAGGTTGTTAAAAGGGCTGCGAAGCCTGCATCTGTAATGAAGAGTCCTTACACAACAAATTTTGGTTCGGCCAGCAGTGGTAAACCAACTGGTGAAGTGTATGGATTGTTTCCATTTTCAAATGGATTGATGGCCATGCCAGATGAGCTTCAAGTTAAATCATTTGAGCAATGGTTCAAGGCTGGTTTCAATGATAAAAACAAATTGAAGAAGTTCAAACAAGAGGATCGAGTATTGAAGGTGCCATTAGATTTTGTTGTTGTGAAGGTTAACGATAAAATGTGGTTTTACGATCTGAGAACCCCGGGGAGAAATTTATCATGTTCGGTTAGTATTTTTTTCTTATGATATATTGATGGGAGTTTTGTTTTTTATGTTTGTGTTTGAGTTTTCATTTATTTGTTTATAATTTATGTTTTTTTTTTATGTTATACGTTATGCAGCATATTGATGTGTGCTTTTATTACTTGAGGAAGCAAATTAAGTATGACAAAAGTGTGAGGGTTGCTGCCAGCACCACTGATTGTTTTTTTGCAGCCCATATATTTGATTTGTACAACAAGTTTTGTGCAAATGATGAGGATATTAATTCTGTTCCTCGGGACACTAAGGCAGCTGCGTATATTGCGGGATTTGGCTTGTTGTGTGGTAAACCATGGTTCGTTTTAGATTTCATGCTATTTCCGGTCAATGTAATGGCTTTGGCACATTGGATTTTGTGCGTCTTTGACATCAAGATGAGATGTCTTAAGGTGTGCAATTCTTTGAGGCGTGGAAAGTTTAAGGACAGTCGCAGTTTTGTGAATGCATTTGCTGTTATTTTGCCGATTTTATTGTCTCATGTGGATTTCTATGGTCGGAGGTCTGATATTGACAAGAGCACTCAGTATTTTCAGGGAGTGAAGGATACAGATCCATTGGAAATTGTTTTTATAGATAAATTGCCTCAACAAGATCAGTGGTAACTATATTGTATATTTTTTATTTTTTTTATTAACATTTTAGTTTACGATGGTTCTGACTGTTATTTTTATTCTTTATTTTGTAGTGACTGCGGTGTATTCGTTATAAAGTATGCTGAATACTTTATACATGAAATGATCAACAATGTCCCCAAAACTTTGAATATGGATTTCGTCCGAAAGAAGATGTGCGTTGAGCTTTTTGTGCATGCTATGAAGAAGGAGTTGAATGGATATGAATCTGGTTCAGAGTTTACTGGGAAGATGCCCAAAGCTACTAGGGGAGCTTTGAAGATTGGATGATTAGTGTTACAATTACTATCGTTTAGTTTAGACTGTTATTTTGTGGTTTCCTGATGTTATGTAATTAGCACTTGTAGTATTTTGCAAACTTTAACATGTAGTTTTTGGTTTTATGTAACTGTTGTGTGTTGTGGAACACTTAATTAGGTGGTATACGGACCTTGTATGTTGTGGAACATTATTTTGTGTAAATGAAACTTTTGTGTACTTAAGAAACTAATTAGTTTACTTTTTTTCAATTGATGATTAGTTTACTTTTTCAATTGATGATCAATCTAATTAAAATGGATTTTTTTTTTTTCAGGAAACAAATCACTATCATCAGATATTTTTCTTGTTTACATATCGATATGAGAGGGTAACAGGTACATTTTTTTTTATAATTGGTGTGAGGATACGAATAGGTAATAGATATATTAATTTTTTTTATTTTTTATTTTTTAAAAAATTGCATATTAATTTTCATTTGAAGATCATTATAAGAAAATATAAAACCTGAAATGGATGGATATGGGTAACATGTTTGTTTATTTTTTTGACATGTTCTTGTTTTTGTAAAATCAGAGGAACCATTATGTTCATAATAGTCCAAGACATAGTACTAATGTAGTACTTATTACTTTAAGTATCAAATGTTGTGAAAAAATGCTATTTTTTTTTAAGTACTGATGTTCTTTCTCTTTCGGGTTGGCTTTGGAACTGGTTCATTTTTGCACGATCTTTTGTTGTGTCCTTTTTGGTTGCATGATCCACATTTGACCTGTGTTTTTGTTTCCAGCACACCTTTGTACCTTTGTTTTTTTGGCCGCCCTGCTGGCCTCTTGTGTGTTGGGGGTAGAACAATCATATCTTTTATATGATCCGGTATATCCCAAGTTGTAGAATCTGCTAGTGGGAAGATATTATCTTCATATGTTGACAAAAAAGCCTTTTTTGTGTAGTAGTAAGAGCAGTAGCTGTAGCATGATAGATTCCTTTTGGTTAACACAGCCATTGCATGTGAGCAAGGCATTTCATCATATTCAAATTTCTGACAGCTGCATGTTTTTTTTTCCAGGTTTACTATGTATGAGTCGGTACAATCATGTACTTTGTATACAATCAGGTTTGATGTTTCCACCTGTGAAAGTAGTTATATTTTAGTTACATTATTGATTGCATATATAAAAAAATTTAAGCATGTTTATTGGTATACAAACGAGTTTGATTTTTGTTATGCAGCAATAGACTAATAAGTTTATTTAATAACTGTATGAGTGTAATAAAGTGCAAAAATAAACCAATATGTATATTTTATATAATTATGGAATAATTTTTATAAGGCAGATATGTTACCTTGTACTTTAAGCTCATATCTCGCTCTTTTCGTAGACTTTTCTCTGGTTTTTGTGCCAAGTATGTGAATGTAGACAATGCTCTATTTTTGTTGTCCCAATACCATTTTTGGACCAAAGAGTGAAGACATTCTAGTAAAGTTGCTATTGGTAACTCTCTTACTTCTTTGAGTGCTGCATTCACAGATTCTGCGATGTTCGATGTCATTGTTTTGTATCGCCTGTTTTGGCTGTATAACCTTGTCCACTTACTGTTTCCAACTTCGTTTACCAGATAGTCTCTTATGCCGCTATGAATATTGTCTAGATCTCTCATATTTTTTTCATATTCAGCAGCATTGTAAGCTTTGGAAGCACCATTGAATGCATTTCTGAGTTCATCTCCCCCTTTTTTGAACTTGGTCTTGATATTCTTTAGCAAGTGGTAGCAACAAACTCCATGCATGAGGTTTGGGAAGTTTGTATTTGCTGCTTTCGCAATACTTTCATGTCTATCTGAAATAATGCACTGCCCTTCTCTCTCATTGTATGATTCTTTTAGTTTGCTGAAGAACCAGTTCCATGAAGTGTCATTCTCAGAGTCTACTATTGCAAATGCTAGTGGAAATATGTGTCTATTTGCATTTTGTGCACTAGCTATTAACAATGTTCCACCATGTTGATTTTTTAAGAAAGTACCATCCGTGACTATTATTGGATTACAGTGTTGCCAACCTTTGATGGAAGCACCTATTGCGAAGTATAGGTATTTGAAGTGGCCATTCTCGTCTGTGACAAGGTCTGTGATTGTTCCTGTAATTCAAGAAACTATTTAGTATACTATATTTTTTATAGTTTTGTTTGGAAAAATTGGTTTTAGGGTTATGAAGTAGTACCTGGGTTGCATTTTTCCATCATGTACAAGATTCTTGGTATTTCAGAGTACGATTCGTGTGGACAGCGTCTTGCATCTACAATAGCCTTTTCTCTAGCCCTCCATGCTTTTTGGTAAGATATGGAGACACTATAGTCATCTGCCATGTCATCCACTATTTCATTTGGTGTGTAGTCTCTCTTTGGGTTTACAAATTTGGTTCTTATTACACTACCAATCAGGTTGCTTGTTGCATTAGGGTGGTCTACAGATGTGACATCTAATGAGCATGTATGAGAATGCTGAATCTTTCTGATTTTGAACATGTTTGTTTTTCCATGTTTTGATGCCAAGAAACTCCATTTACAATTTTCATCGATGCAAACTAGCTTGTAGTCAAGTTTGGAGGATCTTTTTACCTTGAAGGGCTGATTTCTTCTTATTGAGTATAGGCTGACAGCATTTTGTAGTGTTTCCTTGTTTGAAAAAACTTGTCCAACAAATATGTTATCAACATGAGGATCTGAGATCACTTGACTTGTTGCTTGCTGGCTTGTTTCAATTGCATTTTCAACTTGATTGATTACAAAGTCTGCCATGTTTTGTGCATACTCTGTCCTTGTAGGTATAGGCTGTGTGATTTGCATTGTATGTTCAGAGTAGTCATGATTGATGGAGCTGCTACCAATGTTTTCTGGTGGAATGGCTGCTGAAAGGTTTACCATCATAGGGTATTTGGTCTCATCATCATCTTTTTTTCTGATTTGTTCATAAAATCTGCAGCCATTGTCATCTGTAATCTTCATGGGTGGTATTCCTGATTTAATTTGGAATTGAACATCAATGTTTTGTTTACTTCTGTCCAAACCCAAAGTAGAACATATTGTTTGTGCAAGTAGGTTGTAAGAACATTTTGATGGTATCAATATCCCTGTCACTTCAAAATCTGTGTAATTTGTTTTGTCCACCCATTGTCCATTATAAAATATCATAACTGTTCTTGGATCTTCCATATCAAACTGTCATTAATCAATGCAAATGTAACTTTTATTATAAACAGTTTTGATTATTCTAAGTATTTTTTTTTATTGACAAATGTACGTATAAAAAACGATTTTCTCACATAAGTATTTGAAAGTATTGTTTGTATAATAATCAGTTATGTATTTTTAACTTTTATAATTACCTATTTTTGATAGCTTTTGGTGGTGCTTCTAGGAAAGGCAGAGGAAGACGATGAAGATGTACATGTCGTCGAGTACTCTGCAGAAGGTAATTTTTTCTTAAGCTTTGATTCTTGATCGCATTTGCTCTGTTGACTATTTGGTTGATCTGTCGATGATTCTGATTCAGCTAGCTGTGACTTTTTTGTTTCTGAAGCTTTTTTTTTGTTCGTTAATGGAGATTTTTTTTTTTGTAGAGAAGTTTTGCAGTTGTGATATTGATTTGTATAATCGCAGGGAAGCGATTTTGCAAATCGTTATTGCAGTTTGCAGAATCGAAAACTGTTTTTAGGATGTTCGATCGGTTGTCGAACGATTTTTTTTTTTTTTGTTCGTGAATGTTTTTTTTTTTTCAAGTTTTGATTTGAATTCTCAGATTTTGGATTATAGATTTATAGGTTTCCTTTTTGATTATAGATCACGCGCTTTTTAGGAATTAAAATCCCTTGATTTTCGGATGATTGCAGCGCCTTTGATGACGTTGGCAGTCTGGGTTTTTTTTGGGTTTACGGTAGATGGTGATGAGGTGGCACGTTATTAGGAGTGCATTAGTTTAATTAACGTGATTTACGTTAATAGATTGTATATTACGTATAGATATGAAAATTTCCCAAAAAAATATGTGATATAAATACACGTACAACAAACAAAAATAATAGTGTACATATAAATTAGTAAATTACTAGTCAATTTTATTTATTTTTTATAAGTTTTTTTTTTGGCTGAATTTTATTCTTTTAGTGTTCTTTTCATGTTAATTTTATAAAGTTCGATAAAATTTAATTATGAAAACATAAAAATAAAAAAGATTTGTAAAATTGTAAAAAAAATATCTTAACCTTATAAAAGTTAAAATTAGGTCAAAAATAATATTTAATTATTCTTTGATTAAGTTGAGCTATTCATTTAATGTTACAATAATGTTTTACAAGTACTATCAAACTTTTGAATAAATGTCATACAATATTATTAATGAATTAGTAGGGGTGCTCATAAAATAGGAATAAGTTGAAAAATACCATTTCTTGTATCCATTAATTAAAAATACCTTCATATTATATTTTATTAAAATATACCCACTTTTTTAAGTGGATTGTCTAATATACCCTCACTCACTAATTAAGTGTAGCATATAATTTATATTAACTTAAAGGGTCTAATAGGAACATCATTTATAAAAGTATGTATATCTTAAAGAATATAAAAATAGAGGTAAAAATTAAAACAAATAAAGTAAAGTGGGTATACCATGTAATTTATATCATAAAATAGTTGATTTAATCCAATCTGCACGATCCAATCCAATATAATCTGCAAAGTACAGATATCTGCACTTGTACAGATTGGATTAGATTAGAAAATTCACAATCCGCACTTATGCGGATTGGATGTTAATTGACATGTAAAAGTAACTGATCTAATTCAATCCACATATTTTTTTTAAAAAAAAATTAAAAAATTATATATAAAAATAATATTTTAATGTAAAGAAAATAGTAATTTAAAACTCTAATACTTATAATACAATTATATTTCAAAACTTAATAGATCAAATATATTTATTTTAATTAAACAATTCTTTATAAATATAATTTTTTTTCTATGAATTTGTTATTTGGTATTTTATTTATTTTAATTTATTGATGAAGATATAAAATAACAATAATTAATTTTATTTTATTACTAGTTATGTGAAAAAAAATATTTTTTTTTATAAATATTAAATAAATTAATATTAAAAAGTAATTAATCTAAAATAACAGATCCAATCTCTATTTTTGATTATTGAATTAGATTGAATTTGAGCTATTATCTAAGATCCATAAAATAAAATCTGCAGTGGGAATTTAATAAACTATGTGCAAAATAATTAAAGTGTTTTGCGATAATGTGTGGTTTTCTGCATTTTATAAAGGGAAATTTGATTTTCTATGCTTAGAAAATCAAAAAATTTGATTTTTAAACCAAAAATTTAAAACCTAAAAAAACTATTCTTTTTTTTTCAAAACCCCAAAAATACCCCCCTCATTATTCTCAACCATCTCTCTCTCTTCCTCCTTTCTCTCTCAAAGCAATCCCACCCGAAACCCAACTAAGAAAGCACCAAATCCAACCGATCCACCTCCGGCGTTCCACCCAAAACGCCGATCGACCACCACCCACGCACTACTACAAAATTGACTTTTTCCAACAGTTTATAACTGTCTTTTATACTATTTCCCAACGGTTCCTAAAACCGTTGGCTATGTGGGTGTCATAAAAATACGGAACTTTAAAAGACAGCTTATAACTGTTGCAAAAAGTCACTTTAAATGACAGTTTACAACTGTTGAGAAAAATTACTTTATATGACAGTTTATAATTGTTGGTAAAAATATTATATAAATTAAATTAAATTAGTTTTTGATATATATTTTTTAAATATTAAATATGTATTATAATATTTATTTTCATCAAAAATTAAAATAATATAAATTAAAATAAATAAAATTAATATATTTTTATAATTCACAATATATACAATATTAGTCAAAAAAAAATACAATTCAAAATAAATAATAATCATCATTATTACAACTTAATTTCTAAATTAATATCATAATCTCTAAACAAAAAATTGTAATAATATCAATATTACAGATCTTGTTCTTCAAAAAAAAATATTACAATGACTCTTCTTCAAATCTTACAGCTTTTTCCAGTTGAAACCCATCATGATGAACCTTCATCAAACCTCATCCGAATAAACAAAGGTTTCACATCCGAATCTTCTTCTCCTGTTAGCTATGGTTTCCATAAACATCATCTATCTTCCAACATTCAACAACTGAATAATTTCAACCATTCATCAAAACCTCAAATGGAGTTAAAAATATATACACTTATCTGAACAACAACTCAACTAGACCCGTCCATATTTGGAGACGACGACTCAACAGGACCCGTCGAGATCCATGGACTTTGTTGCCGGAGATGACTCGTCCGAGGACATGAGAGGGAGCAACCCCGGCGATAACCCCGATCCAACCTTCATTGTGCAAGCCCGTCGCCGTCTCTTCCACCACCCCCTGCACAAAGCCTATCGCTGTCCTGCGCAAAGCCCGTCGCCGTCCCCTGCGCAAAGCCCGTCGTTGTCCCCTGTGCAAAGCCCGTCGCCGTCCCCTGCATAAAGAGCCGTCGTCTCCTTCGTTGCCCCCTGCGAGAGAAAAAGAGATGTTTGAGTCTATGATATGCGGCTGTGTTTTAGACTTTTGTCTTTAGGGTTACACAATTTATTATATATACCCTATTTGATTTTACCCAAATTAATTATTTTATGATTAAAAAAAATTATTTTATAAATTATTTATTTATATAAAATAAAGTAAAATGATACACTTTAATTTTATCCCAATTAATTATTTATTATTTATTTATTTAAAATAAAATAAAATCTAATAGTAAAAGATAAATTTTATTTACACTCCAAAAATTTCTAAAAACAACCTATTTTAATATTTTTTTAATGTAAAATTTATATCTTTAATTGTACCAAGTATTTTTTACATTTTTTTCTTCTAATTTATATTCTTAAAAAATATACCCAAAAAATAAAAATAAATTATATATCAAACATGTGTGATTTTTATCATCGTGTCAAAAAAAAAAATTATGTATCAAACATTATAACAAAAAATTTAAAATAAAATAGAAAAAATAAATAAAAAATATACATATACATATAGATGATTTAGAAAAAAAAAATATGAAAAAAAAATAAAATAAAGTATTGAAATTAACATAAAATAATGTGAGGAAAAAATTTTAAAAAAATATTAAGAGTAATTTTTAAAAATTATTTAATTTAATTTTTTTTAATAATGGGGTATAATTATCATTTTATGGGTGTAAATATAACTCCCCTAGTAAAATAATATGTTAAAAAGAATTTTTCCCATCAGTTTATAATTGTTGGTAATACTAAGTATTCCCCACGGTTTATAACTGTTGGGAATACTAAGTATTCCCCACGGTTTATAACTGTTGGTAATACTTAGTATTACCTACAGTTATAAACCGTGGGGAATACTTAGTATTCCCAACAGTTATAAACTGTTGGCATTTATTGTTTTCTTTTAAAAAATTCTATTTAGTATTGCCCACGGTTCTCCACTGTTGGTATTAATTTTTTCCAACGGTTTTTTGTGCTTCATTTCTAAACCGTTGGGAAAAACTTCCACTCATCTTTTCCAACGGTTTTTATAATTGACCCTCTTATTAACCGTTGGGAAAAGCCAAATTTGTAGTAGTGACGGTGAACCACCGCACCCACGGTAGACCGCACCCACCCACCCTAGATCGCACCCACCCACTCTTGACCGCCCCCACCCACTTCCTGCGATTTTCTCTGAAACTTTTTTTTTTTTTTTTCCTGCGATTTGAGAGAGGGAAGAAGACAAAGGTCCGATGGTCGGACCTTGGGGGTCCGATGGTCGGACCCATCGGACCCCCAAGGTCCGACCATCGGACCTTTGAATTTTTTTTTTTTTTTTTTTTTTTTGCGAGTCTGGAGAGAGAGGAAGAAAGGGTCCGATGGTCGGACCTTCGGGTCCGATGGGTCCGATGGTCGGACCCATCGGACCAGAAGGTCCGACCGGCTTTAAGTTTTTTTTTTTTTTTTTTTTTTTTTTCTCGCGATTTGAGAGAGAGGAAGAGAGAGGTCGATGGTCGGACCATGGGGTCCGATGGGGTCCGATTGGTCGGACCCCATCGGACCCCATGGTCCGACCATCGGACCTGGGGTGTGGGATTATTGTGACCGGCTAGATAGAGAGAGAAAGAGAGATAGTTTTAGTTTGGGGGTATTTTTGGGGTTTTGAAAAAAAAGGTATAGTTTTTTTAGGGTTTTAATTATTGGTTTAAAAATCAAATTTTTTGATTTTCTAAGCATAGAAAATCAAATTTCCCTTTATAAATGTTCAGACAAATTATCGTAAACTGGTTTCTATTTTTAAATTTATTAATTTACGCATAATATTATAATTTAAAAATGAAAAATAGTATTAGAATGTGAACCCAAGCAAGCAACCAATTAAGGTGAACATCAACTAGCGAAAAAAAAGGAAATAAAAAATACAAGTACAAAACGACACACAAATGAAATTAAGGAAGGTCTCCACTCCTACTCAAATAATTGTTTGAGACTATAAGACCCTGACCCATTATTAAGCTTTCCATTCCACGCTTCTGTGGCAAATTGTTCGTTGAATCTCTCTGTTGAATGACCAAAGTCAAAGAAGACATGGTCGTTCACATTTTCACACAGTTCATACTCTTTCTCTCCTCTCCTACCTCCACAACTAGGACGTCCTCTGTACGGACCACTTCCACAACATGCCACTTTCTCTTCTTTAAAACCGTATTTTGAAGGGTGATTTAATCTTTCTTCCGTGAATGTGTACTGGTCAACAAATGAGTATTTGAATCCTTTGAGCTTTGTTTGCAGCTTTTTTAGCACTATGGAAAGTTGTGTGTTGTGTGATTTTATAAAGGGTATGAATTTATCGAAGCAGGCCCCATCATCTTCCCCTTGAAGCACTCTACCGTATGGAGCGCACCCAAAATGATCCAAGTTCAAAAATCCCATTTTCCTTCCTCCAATGTTGTAAATTTCCTGACTCACATAACATAACAGTATTTAGACGAAAAATATATCATCCCATTTTGAAAAAACAGAGCAAAAATGGTCTCCAAGATGATTATATATACCTTAATCACTTCAGTTAAGTTGCCTATGACCATCCCCACAAACTGTTGGGTGTTAGGAACGGTGACGTTTCTAAGAAAAGGGAATGAGTAATCGTTGCTCCCAACACTGAAGATATAAACAGCTCTTGAAAGCAAGGCTTTTGCATCTGCATCCCCTATTTGCTTCCTCAGCTCATTGCTAACATTCTTGAAATATTCAAGTTGAGTATTAAGATCTATCACCTGACATTAAAAACCATTATCATATTGTTGTTAATAATTATTTCATATGCTATATTTGTCTAAAAAAAAAAAAGAAAAGAAAAAAGTATTTATACAAGTATTCCTCTTCCAGTCTCAAACAAAGCACCAGATCCTGCTGAGGCAAAGTTGGCCCCATTTCTATAATCATGGTTTCCAGGGTACAAATATGGTTGAATGAAAGGTAACTTAGCATATTCAGCTGCGTATAATAAATTTAGCTACTATTAGTAAATTAATCTATATGAAGATTTTACAACATAAAACACTACTAATATCTAACATTTGACTTTATTATCTTACCAATAAAATCTGAGATGAGTCTACCATTACAAAATCTACCACTTGGATACTTGAAGAAAGTTTCACCGTAAGGATAATAATTGGCCTGGCCTATAGTTTTGATGTAGTTATTATTTCCAGCATCAAAAAGCGAATCACCAAAAATAAATAAGCTTGCTCTCGCATCAGGCTGAGGATAATGGCGGTAAGCTTTAGTTTGAATTACAAGGCTGCTTATACTTGAAAGTATAAAGAGTGAAGTAATAACAAAGCTAGAGTTTGCCATGATATATTGATATGACCTCTTCAACTAATTAATATCTTAGCTAGCTACGTTTTTGTGAACATTTATATAGAGATTAGAGTTACTACTCCATGCCCAAATGATACCAAATTATCGAACATTAATTTATTAATAATATATATAATTATATAGAGGGAGAATATTATTTTAATTAGACTTATTTGCAAAACTTACCGATCTGCCTCGATTTATTTTTGTTAAATAATAATTTAAAGGGATAATTACATAAGTATCATTTTTTATAAAAAAAATTACATTCTTATTACGTTTAAAGAAATTTTTTTTTTTTTTATACATTTTTACGGTTTTTCATAGAAACAATACAAAAATAACAAGAAAATTACATAAAAATAACATAAAAATAACGTCTAAATAACATCAAAACAACAACAACAAAAAATAACATACAAATTAACAAGAGTACAACATAAAAAGACCATATTTTCTGTAAATAAAATCAAAAAAATTGTAAAAATAATGTTTAAAATTCTATGAAACCGTATTTTTATAATTTTTTGTTATTTTTGTGTATTTGTGAAATAATCCCTAATTTAAATCCTATTCTTTACAAAAAAAAAAAAAAAAAGAGAGAGAGAGAGAAACTTACAAAAATACTGAAATTTGGATTAACTTTTACAAAAATACTGTCACACGGAAATCTTTTCAAAAATACTATATTTTTATAAAACACTAGTAGAACACAAAACAAAACAACTCAAAACAACAGTAGAACAACTAAAAAACATCAGTAGAATAACAGTGAAAACTTAACACAATATACTACAGCATGAAACTTATAAACAAAACACAATAAAAATGTAAAAAATACTGTCTGGCAGTATTTTTGTAAAAAAATAACAAAAGTTAGTATACCATGTAAATTTTTCAAAAAAAAATTCAAGTTAACAGGGCCAGCCCAAGTGATTTGAGGGCTTCGAGCAGAAAATTAAAGGGGTAAGTTGAAAAGTACAACTTTTATTAATTAATTGATCAAATTTACCTCTAATTTTATATTTAATTGGAACATACCTCTTTTTATATGTATTGTACCCAAAATACCCTGACATAAGAGAGTCACATGAAGAGTATCTTGAAGTGACAGGGGCAAAATTGGTACAATGTTTAAAAAAAGAGGTAAAAATGATAGACTTTAAAAAAGAGGATAAAAATAAAAGAGGACAATATAAAAAAGGTATAGAGTGTAATTTCCTCAAAATTAAAATTGAACATTTTATTTTATTTTATTGAAAGGAATTCGACCTCCTCTTTGTAAGGAGTAGCGTGAAACTACTAAATTATGTCTATCATCAAAAAATTTAGTATTTTATTAACAAATAAATATTTGACTTATAAAATAAAAATAAAATAGGCAATGAACTATAGGCATATTGAGACCACAAATCCTTTTATAAGCTTTTCTTGTTAAGTTATGAACATTTTTTTTATATATATTATAAAAAAAACATTTATTATATATATAAATGAATGATAAAAAAAAAGCAGCATTTTAATATAAGAGGTCTTGTCGAATGGTTTATGCTGCTCAATACTTTAGTGGGCCCTAATTAAGAATAGAATAGAAATTGAACCACAAGTATTAGAGGTAGAGAATACAATTATTTAGAGTTAATTAGAACTAGAAGACCAATTTTTACAGTTACAGTTATAAATAATTTGACCGAAATCAGGCCCACAAGCTATCATTGATTCATTATGTTTATTTTTATTAAGTACACATGGTTTAAATTGTTATTTACAAAAATAAACAATAATTTTTTTTAAATACAAAATTCCAAATAATATTTACACACATTTTCATAATAAACGATCATAATTAGGAAAACAAACAATTAAAAATGTTTCATAAAACTGGTAAAGGATGTAATTTTTATTTTTTTAACAACTCTTGTAATCTGAATGTGAACTTCGAACTTTGAATGAGGAATTTAATAAAATAAATAAAAGCAGGTACTAGACCGAGTCCCTAGCTAATAATCTACGCTCACTAGTCACGCCTCACCGATTGCGCATCAATTAATATTATCATATTAGAATGATCACATAATTACAGGTGCTTTCATGTTCTACTAAGTAATGCACAAATTTAGTAAAAATTATATATATAATAACTAATAATACAGAAATAATGTCAACATTCACTAAAAACCCATCTCCCATCATATATTATATTATTTTACATTTGTACAATATATTTATTTTGTTTTAAAAAAGAAAAGATTAATATACCAGCAAGTTCGTTTGACATGGTTGGTTTGACTAAATCCAAGTCAAAATATACATTTTAGTTAACATGAATGAGTTCAGTTCAATAAGAAGTCGATTGAGTTTCACGTACTAGAATATATATTTTGACTTTTTCAAGTCAACATAACGTAGAATATAAAATAAAAAGAAACACGTATAATATTATGTATGGATATATAAAAGTAAAGTTATACGTAGAAAAGAAAAGAAGAGAACACAATGTCACAATAGAATAGAATACCTAATTCAAAAACAATAGAACAATAATACGTCTCCTTAATTTTTAGTTGGATTCAAATAATGCCTATAGTTCGTAAGTCCCTGAGACACAAGGCTTTCCGCTCCATGCTTCTACGGCAAATTGCTCGTTGACTTTTTCCGTGGCATAACCAGAGTCAAAGAAGATATACTCTTTGACACTGTCATATAGTTCATATTCTTTCTCTACAGCTCGAATTTCCTCTGTAAATCCATGGAGAGTTGTGTGTGGTGTAATTTTTCTACCTCTAATGCGGTAAAGTTCCTAATCACATAGTTACACATCTAATGAGAGAAAAAAGAAAATAATTGAAAGCCATACAAAAGAATGTTTTCAAAGATATATAGTATAGTATTTATATGCAGTACTAGTACGTAACATCAGTTATGTTGCCTATGACCATTCCCACAAACTGTTGGGTTGTGTAGGAATTGAGGAGATCAGTGGAGTTGATAATGAAAGGAAATGAGTAATCGTTAACACCAATGTTGAAGATGTAAACAGCTCTTGAAAGAAGAGTTCTGGGATCTGAATTCCCTATTTGTTGTCTTAACTCTTAAATGATGGCTAACGTTCTTCAAGTAGCTAACTTGAGTTTTGAGATCTATCACCTGAAATAATTAAGTAAGAATCATCATTCACCACATTTGGTTGTGTTTTGGTTGAAGGTAACTAAATGGAATGGAATGAGATTAATTTTCATTTAATTCATTTTGTTTTGTTTTATTTTAAAGTATTAAAATATTATTCTAATGAAAATTTAGGAATGATTATTCTATTTTAATAAATTGAAAGAAAAGTCTATTCTAACCTAAGATAAAAAAAAAATTAATATAATTTAATCCATGCATTAAAAATTTTGATCCATTCAATTTATTACTTTTATGTCCATTCTTATTCATTTTTTTTTATGTTTTCATTTCTTTCCCAACTAAACGTACTCAACCTTATTTGTTATCTGGTTGAAAGAAATAAAAGCAAAATAATAATTTTTTCAATTTGTAATGAAATCAATTTATATTCTTTAATCTTTGAATTAAAAAATTATTTTATTTGATTATTAATTTAATATTTTAAAATACAAATAAAAGAATATTTTTTATTTAATTTTATTTCATTATTTCTAACTAAACACACCCGTAGCCAAACTAGAAATATAAAATTCAAATAAGGCGATTATTTAGATATAGAGTTTTAAATTTGTGACTTAGCTACTAGACAAAAAATAAAAATTAAGCAGAGCAATTATCTTTATCAATATACCAAATAATAATATTTAATAGTATTTCATCAAAAAATTAAAGTATTTATATAAAGACTTAATTTTTTTTTTTTTTTAATTTGATTCTAATTTTGATCAAAGGACGAGATGTTAGAATATTTTTAGCCTATTATTTATGTTATTTTTTGTATTAATTTTCTTCTTTATTATCATTTTTGGGAATAGAATTACGTTTATATTTATTAATTTCAAGTTTTGACACTTGAAATTATAAATTAGTCAAATCTCACAAAAAGATAATCCATAAAATAAAAAAAATTGTGCAAGAAAATAACATGAGATAGCTAATTACCTTGTTGTCCCCAAGAACCTTCAAAAGAATAATGGTCTTGTTAAAAGAATGAACATGACCATAATAGAGAGAGTTAGATGCATGATAATACACTTAGGATCGCCAAAATTTTTTTGGTAGAAGCATGTAACAAATTTCCATCTGATCAACATATGTCCCTCACAATTGGTTTCAAGACACCAATTAAGGCAAGAATAGGTCACCCTGCAAATTATGAAAGGCTGAAAACTTTTAGATTTGCCTATGCCCATATCAAATAAGATAAACTATAACTAAGGGCCACAAAGTGTATTTTTCTTGGTTATTCAGAAGGTATAAAAGATTATAAACTGTGGAGCGTAGAAAGTGGTAATTATCAAAAGTTTTTCGTTAGTAGGAATGTTTTGTTTGAAGAGGATAAAGCATACAAAGATACACTACAATCAAGTTCAAATACTGGACCTGAGAAACCTAATAATATTTAGTTTGAGGTGGAACCTGAGAAGAACTTGACACGAGGCAACCAAGAAAGGTGACTAGATTTAGCTACTGAAGCTGAAATAGAAGTGGAGGAAGATGGTGAAGAGGATACAAGTAAAGAGGAGCTGGTATTGGAAAGGGATGAGGATCCAAACATTCTACAATATCAGCTGACCAGGGATCAAACTAATAGAACTCATAAAGCTCTCAAGAGATTTGGATATGCAGATATCATTCACTATGCACTTATAGTGTCTAGATTGTGTGAAAATGAACCTAGGACCTACAAGGAGGCAATGGAGTCAAAGGATAGGATCAAATAGAATGGTGCAATGAAAGATGAGATTGATTCTTTAATCAAAAATAAGACCTGGATACTGATCATAAGACCATCTCACAAAAAAATAATAGGTTTCAAATGGATATATACTCATCAAAGGCTTCAGTTAAATAAGTCTACACTTCTACTTTAACTAGACTTTACACATACAGATGCTAAGTCCATTAACTATTGATCACTTTAATAGAGGCTAACACAATAAATAACTATCAATCAACGTAAGTTTTAATAAAACTAATAAAAGTTAATGTAAGCTCAAAAAAAGTCTAGCAATTAGTATATTTAAATTAATTTTTAAATAAAAAATAAAAATTAATGAGTTGGACCAATAAGGGACTGCACATGGCCATTGACTTGATATTTATCAGCTAGATACTTACAGAAGTTTTATAAATATAACTTACCTATTTTACCGTTAAAAAATAAACTTAAGTATTTATGTACAACTAGAAGTTAAACTTAGATATTTATACTGTAAATTACTAATTCTACAATTAATTCGTTGTAAATCGTGAGAGTTTTGATATAACGCTAGTCCAACCCAAGGGTAGGGCAACCGGACAAAGGCTCATGCCCATTAATTTGAGAGGCTCAAAAAAAAAAAATGATATGTATACAACAAACAAAAACTAGTCAATTATTTCTTTTTCATTATTTTTCGTATTGGGTTGATTTTATGTTAATAAGGCTCCCTAAAATGTTAACTAAAGAAGTAAAAGTAAATATAAAAATAAATATAAATTTGTTTTTTCTTTTGTAAAATTGTAAAAACAATTTTGACCTTACAATTTTTAAAATTGGGTCAAAAAAATATATAATATTTAACTAATTAGTTGATTTTTCAATTAATAATACTAATTTTATTTAATTAAGTATCAAACTTTAAAAAAAAAAATTGGCATGCAATACGACTATTAATTAATTAGACTGTGTTGCTATAAGGTATTTATTGTAAGAGACTGTTTTATGTGTGGCTTTCTACATTTAGCAATCTCATTAAATTATGCTAAATTAATTTGTTTCTATTTTTAAATTTATTTTTTTTTGGATAAATAATAAATTCATCCAATCCAATAATAATTAACTTATCTAATTACAATAGATTGTCAAACATTAAATATTTAATTGTGATCGAATTAGATTAAATGTTATTTTTGAATGTCTAATTAAATCGGATTAAATGCTGGATGGAGTATCCAAAAATCTAATAAATACAAAATGTAAAATATTGAATAGATTTGTTCTTATCTAATAAATATTAAGTAAAATATTGGATAAATTTAAATTAAAACAATAGATATATACAAAATACATTCAATCCAATATTCATTGAATAGTGAATCGATTAAATTATTGAGATTAATTGGATCAAATCCAATAATAAAAATTAACATTCAATATATAATTAATTAGATCGGAAATATTAATAAACAATTATTGTAGTATTCATACTAAACATGAATGAGCTGTAAAAATGAAAAATAGGAGATAAAATTTCAACCCGACTAACTGAGATGAACTTTTCAACACGGTCAACTCCAGCGGAAAAAAAAAAGAAACTTATTGGGAAATATGTAGTACTAGTACAATGAAATTAATGAAGGTCTCCACTCCACGCTTACTCCTATTCAAATAATCGTTTGAGATTAGAAGACCCTGAGCCACTTGGCTTTCCATTCCACGCCTCTATGGCAAATTGTTCGTTGAACCTCTCTGTTCCATGAGCAAAGTCAAAGAAGACATGATCGTTGACATTTTCACAGAGTTCATACTCTTTCTCTCCTCTCCTACCTCCACAACTAGGATGTCCTCTGTACTGACCACTTCCACAACATGCAACTTTCTCTTCTTTGAAACCATATTTTGAAGGGTGATTTAGTCTTTCTTCCGTGAATGTGTACTGGTCAACAAATGAGTATTTGAATCCTTTGAGCTTTGTTTCCAACTTTTTTAGCATCATGGAAAGTTGTGTATTGTGTAATTTTATAAAGGGTAAGAATTTATCAAAGCAATTATTTCCCCCTTCAAGCACTCTACCGTATGGATAGCACCCAAAATGATCCAAGTTTAAAAACCCCATTTTCCTTCCTCCAATGTTATAAATTTCCTGACTCACATAACAATATATAATATGATGAATGAAAAAAAAACAGATAAATAAACAAATAAATTTTGAAAAACAGGGAACCATAATGCATACCTTAATCACTTTGGTTAAGTTGCCTATGACCATCCCCACAAACTTTTGGGTGT
The DNA here is from genome assembly GCF_029168945.1 of Cannabis sativa. NCBI lineage: Eukaryota > Viridiplantae > Streptophyta > Magnoliopsida > Rosales > Cannabaceae > Cannabis > Cannabis sativa. Next base: position 42,964,188 of record NC_083601.1, read on the forward strand.
TAGGGATGGTGATGTTTCTTTCGAAAGGGAATGAGTAATCATTGCTCCCAACACTAAAGATAAAAACAGCTCTCGAAAGCAAAGCTTTTGCCTCTGCATTCCCTAATTGTTTTCTCAGCTGATTGCTAACGTTCTTGAAATATTCAAGCTGAGTATTAAGATCTATCACCTGAAAAAGGCATCATCATTGTGATGAGATGTTATATTATTTATCAAAACAGAGAGAGGAAAGCATATAATATATAAATATACAAATATAGATTACAAAAATGGTCATATAAATATGTGACATACAACTATATCTCTTCCAGTCTCGAACAAAGCACCAGATCCAGCTGAAGCAAAATTCACCCCATAGCTATAATCATGATTTCCAGGGTACAAATATGGTGGAATGAAAGGTAGCTTAGCATACTCAGCTGCGTACAATTAAACAATTATTAGTTAATTGTATGTGGAGTTTACAATATATAATAATATACACTTGAATTTGAAACAATTGGCTATAATTATATTACCAATAAAATCTGAGATAAGTCGACCATCACAAAATCTACCACTTGGGTACTTAAAGAAAGTTTCACCGTATGGATAATAATTGGCCTGGCCTATAGTTCTGATGTAGTTATTATTTCCAGCATCAAAGAGTGAATCACCGAAAATAAATAAGCTTGCTCTTACATCAGGTTGAGGATAATGACGGTAAGATTTAGTATGAATTACAAGGCTGCTTATACAAGAAAATATAAAGAGAGAAGTAATAACAAAGCTAGATTTTGCCATGATATATATGAGACCTCGTCAATTAATAACAAAGCTACATTTATATATAGAGTACTACTAGTCGATGCTATGATAGATGACATTAAATTAAAGAATATTCTTTTATAAATAGTAATAAATATATAGAGTGTAAATATTATTTTGGAATTATATTTTGTAAAATTACCGATTAGTATTCTATTTTATTAATGATAATTTGGACCATAATATTTTTTTTTTAAAGAAGAACACAATAATACATTGAGCCCCTATTTTAATCAAACTTTTTTTGAGTTAGAAATAAAATAGAAATTGAGTTACATTTGTTAAGGAATAGAAAATTTGGGTTATAGGGTGCTGGAGGCTTTCACCGTTAGTCATGTTGGCTGAGTTCAACCTGAAATTGCAAAAATTATTAGCATCAAAGAAACCTTATTAAGCTGAATTATAGTGTTCTTCTTGACACAGATAGTCTTCTTTGTGTCCAAACAATAACAAGCAATTTATTTACATATGCCCTTTGAATTTGATCAGGTGGTTCATGACTATAGTCTATAAGCGTCTTTTACTTGTTTTTTTTAATATTTCTTCACGTTTTATTTGTAGAATGATCTGTAAACAAAATTGTTCATTATCTCGCTCATAGTTTTTGTTTCTCCAGAGATCATGTTCTTTAGGAAAATAATTTGTCTATTGAAGTACGTAGCATTATAATAGTAGAATTTTCAGTTTAATGATAGTTTACATTTTTATTAAAAAAAATAAATAAATTTAAATAAAAAAAATAAAGAGACCAATTATTAAATCTTACACGCCTATATTCTAAAATAGTATTTACTTATATATACTATGAAAAATAATCAGGATACGAAACCATTGAAATTAATTAATGTTTCATAAAACTTGTAAACTAGCTAATTTTTATATTTTATTTTTAAGTAGCAACTTTAATTTGTAATCTATGTGAACTTCGAACTTTGAATGAAGAATTTAATATAATGAACAAAGCACGTACTTGACCGAGTCTAATAATCTACTCTCACGGCTCACGGCCGATAGCATCAATTAATATTATCATATTAGATCACTCAATTTTGATAATTAGTTAATTACATGTGCTTTCATGTTCTACTACGTACGTCATTAATAATAAAAATACACAAATACATAATGTCAACAATAACATTCAAACCCAGCTCTTATCATATATGTACATTTATTTAAATTTCCTTTTTATCCTAACATTTTGTGGTTTACATATATTTAGCAACTCTTTTTTTCATATTTTTTTGGGTTAAAAACAATACAACCTTAGTTCGTTTGACATGATTGATTTGACCAAATCCAAGTCAAATATACATTTTAATTAACATGAGAATTCATCAGTTAAAAAAGAAATCGATTCCACTGGAATATATTTTGACCTTTTCAAGTCAACATAACGTATAACGTAAACTAAAAAGAAAAACATATTATTATGTATAAATAAAAGTAAAGTTACAAAAAAAATTAAGAAGAAGATAATACAATAGAATAGAATACGTAATTAAAAACAAATAATACATATATAGAAGAATACGTCTGATTGTAGTGTAGTTCTATGGCTAATTGGTCGTTGAGATTGTAGTGTAGTTCTATGGTTAATTGGTCGTTGACTTTTTCTGTTGTATGACCACACGTAGTCTTTGACATTGTCAGATTGTCACATAGTTCATACTCTTTCTCTCCTTTTCCTACCTCCACAGCTCGACTTCGCTTCTTTCAAACCTTAGATCGTCTGTTTATTTTTTCTGTCCTCTATCCAACAAAACTAAGCTACATCATTTAATGAATTAAAACCATCGATCAGTTAACTCTTTTAACAGCTACTAACTCACGTTAACATCCTCCATTGTTTATTCATTTTAAATCAGTTTAATATCTATTGGGACCCACATATATGAACGTTGACATATATATTTTTTTACATTAATATTAATAAGTTTTATTATGTTTTTCAACGAGAAATACTAAAGGGCATAGTGGTGTTTTTTACATTAATATTAATTAATATGTTTTATTATGTTTTTCAAACCAGAAATGTTAAAGGGCACTAGTGGTGTCTATCACTTTCCTATGTGTTAGTTCAATTAAGTATTGAGTCTCACATAATTTAATATAATAATTTTTAAAAAATATCGCTAGTTAATCACAACGTGACATGTAGAAAATGTGCTAGACAATACTATTGACTAATAGCAATGCTCTTTTCAAACTTTTTTTTTTTTTTTTCTCTTTTTACCTTCCCAATGAATAATGATCACTAATAGTAAGGAATTTTCTATTAAAAAAATCACTACTAAATAATTTGTATTTAATTCTTTTTTTGGGAGAGGCTTTTTCTACTTGATTGTGTAGGTTTTTTTTGGCAAGGTAAATAATTGTTTGGTTGATGAAAAAACATTTTCTTAAAAAAAAAATTACAAAAGCATACTACACTGGACCAAATGCATATTTCTTTGTAATGGTATATATATATATTATTTAGAATAATTAATTAGTATTTTTTTGTCCCTTAAACTTTTTCGACATTACCCAAATAATATGTTTCTTAAAATATAGGATTAGATAAAAAAAGGGTAAATACCATTTTGGACCCTGTATTTTGCAAAAGTTACTGATTGGACCCTGTGTTTTGTTAAATGACAAAATGGACCCTGTATTTTCTAAAATAGTAAAAATAGGACCCTAAGCTTAATTTTTGATAACTTTTTTTTAAATACAACCAACTTGAAGACAATGCTTAATACGAACAAATACAAAAAATGTAAACAGTTTTGTTATAACACTTTTAGATCGGATTATAATTAAACTTTATTTTGACAAAAAATCAATTCAGGGTCCTATTTGTACTATTTTAGAAAATATAGGGTCCATTTTGTCATTTAACAAAATACAGGGTCCAATTGATAACTTTTGTAAAATAGAGGGTCCAAAATAGTATTTACCCATAAAAAAAATATTCATACATAATTATATCCTATTAAGTTTTGTTTCTTTTACCGTTAAAAATTAGCATTTTCACACCTAAACTTTGATCAAAAATTTTTTTTGCCCATTTTATTAAAAGAAATTAATTTAAAATTTTTAAATTTTTAATTATTTCTTACCTGAACTTATGGACATCTATTTATACATAGTTTTATATATATATATTAATTAAAAAAATTTAATTTTAAAATATTTTCAATTTTTTTAATTAAAATTAAAATATTTTATAACTCTACATTAAATCATTAAATATATATTTTTACATAATTATACTATTATTATTATTTTATTTTAAAAAAAATTGTGTCAAACAAAAAAAAAAAAAACCATATCAAACGCATGATGTGTCAAATTTGTATTAAGCAGATTGTGTCGTGTTTGAATCGTTTTTATTTCGTATCAAATTGTGTCGACTTGTTTTTGAGCTGTGTCTAATTTTTACGACTCTAACCCATAAAATTTGTATCGTATTTGTGTGCCTTGTCAAAACCGTTTGACCAATCTTATGTGAGGGCACATTTAAGAATTACTAAGTTTTATTTTTATTGCTATTTACTGTAGCAAATAAAATAACTAATGAAAAGCAAAACAAAATTTATAAAAATAAAAATTAAATAAAAAAAATTTCCTACATCAAAGCCAATTGTATTAAAGTGAAACTCAAATTTATATATGATAATTTGTCAAAAAAAAAAAAAAACGCAAATCAATTAAGATTTACTGTTAAAAAGTTGTGTGTCATACAATGTTAAGTCAATCTAAGTTTAACACGTTAATTAATTTTTCATTTATTAAAAATTTAACCATTTATATATATACAGTTTTTTTTTCCCTTAAAATACTCTGTGTCACAATAAGATTAGTTTAATACAAAACACAATCTTTTAACAGAAGATTTTGATTCTTACATTGTATGTGAAATATAGAATTAGAATCATACTCTCAATTTTTTAAAAATATTTAAATCATGAAACTATTGAGAGAGCGGGTATCGTTTGACTTAGTTGGTTTGATCGATTTCAGTTACAATGTACATTTTAATTAAAATGAGTTTCACGTTAAGATGTTCCCATTTAAGTTGGTGGCGATTGACTCCACGTACCGGAATATTAATTTTCACGTCAACAAAACTTAAAACGAAAAATAATAAGATGATTAAAGAGTAATATTTCAAGGTCTTTCACTCGAACACGTAAAATATAACAAACCAGTAAATAACAGGATTAATAGAGCAGCATTGAAAAAGTAATTGAAGGTGATCATCTCCAGTCCACACACGCATTTTACATGGATTCAAATAATGCTTTGAGATTGTAAGTCCCTGAGAAACCAGGCTTTCCACTCCATGCTTCTTTAGCAAATTGCTGGTTGACCTTTTCTGTGGGATGAGTAAAGTCAAAGAAGATATAGTCTGTCACATTTTCACACAGTTCATACTCTTTCTCTCCTCTCCTACCTCCACAGCTCGGATGTCCTCTGTACGGACCACTCCCACAACATGCCACCTTCGCTTCTTTAAAGCCTTTATATTTTAGTATAGCACAACACAAACAACATAGTTATATATAATAAAGCCATAAAATTAAGAAATTAGCTAATCAAGAAGAAAAAATAACTCAATGCATACATACATACATACATACATACCATATTTTAAGGGGTTATTTATCCTTTCTTCTGCTAATGAATAAAAGTCAACTAGTGAGTACTTGAATCCTTTGCGCTTTGTCTCTAACTTCTTTAGTCGCATGGAGAGTTGAGTGTTGTGTGATTTTACAAACGGTGTGAATCCTTCAAAACAGGCTCCATTGTTTCCCCTTTCAAGTACTCTACCGGATGGTGAACACCCTAATTGTCCCAAGCTTAGAAACCCAAATTTCCTTCCTCCAAATTTGTAAATTTCCTGCTCAACTCACATAATTTCCAATATTATGCGAATGGGTTAAAAAAAAAAGAATGTTTTCAAAGATGTTGTATTGATTATGTATGGAAGTATACCTCAATAACTTCAGTTATATTGCCTATGACCATTCCTACAAACTCTTCGGTAGTGTGGGAAATAAGGACTGTGGAGTTAGTCTCAAAAGGGAATGAGTAATCGTTGCTCCCAACACTGAAGAGAAAAACTGCTCTTGAAAGCAGAGTCTTGGCATCAGCATACCCCATTTGCTGCTTCAGTTGAATACTAACGTTCTTGAAATAACTAAGTTGAGTTTTGAGATCAATCACCTGAAACAAACATCAGAATACCATGACACCAATTATTACTATGTACAATAATGTGCTGCTAATAATTAATAAAATTAATTTAAGACACTAAAATGTAACAAGAGTGCATATGTCTTAGCTCTTATCTCTAAACTGATCATGTTTCCTATATATACATACAGTTCCTTTTCTAGTTTCAATCAGAGCACCAGATCCTGATGATGCAAAATTCACTCCATATTTGAAGTTATGATTTCCAGGGAACAAATAAGGGGGAATCAGTGGAAGTTTAGCATACTCAGCTGTAACAAAATAAACATATTTTAACAATTATTTAGTTAGGTATAAATAGAAATTAATGTCAATTAACTTAAATAAACAATAAATTTGTCTTACCAATAAAATCAGGGATAGTTCGGCCATCACAAAATCTACCAGATGGGAATTTAAAGAAGGTTCCACCGTATGGATAGTAATTGGCCTGACTTAAAGTGTTGATATAGTTATTATTTCCAGCATCAAATAATGAATCTCCAAAGATAAACAAGCTGTTGGGAGTTTCATATTTTGATGGGTGGGGATAGTGACGGTAACATTTTGCTGGAATAACTAGACTGAATATACAATAAAATATAAGGAGAACAGTAATGGCAAAACTTGATTTCTCCATGAGGACTTCTTTCAACTAATTTAGATTTTATCTACGTTTTGTGAGCATTAATATAGAGTTGCTCATGCCCACAAAAAATAATAATAAAATATTTGTTTGATATAAGGCCAATATTAATAAATGTTCTTAAAACCTGTGTTTTATTTTATTTAGTTTCGAAAGCATGTGAACTTTCTACGAAACCTCATCATATATGAACTTGCAACTTAGGTTGACCCTACAAACTAACAAATAAAAAAAACTTCAAAATTAAATTAATAAAAACAGAAACGGAGTGCCTAATAATCAAAGTTCACCTATATATAATATCCCACATTAATAGAATTTATATGAACATGATCACAAAATTATATATGCTCTGTTCATGTGATTCGATCATCTTCTTTTTCTACATCTACCATATATGTCAATAATTTTTCGTCTTTCTTAATAAAGCATGTCAATAAATTAAACTCAAACATTGTAATGTCCACATTCACCAAAACTCATCTCATATTTCCAAACAAAATAATAATAAAAATCTCACAATTCAAGTCCATATTAAGATTAACCCGCTCCATGAAGCAACGCAATTTTTCATTTTTTTGTAAAAAATAAACCGTGCATCCCAAGCTAAACAAGTTCTAAGTTTCTGCCTTAGAAAATTCCAAACTGTTGTAGAATATCAATAAGATTATTTTATACATATGGATTATTTTTCAAATAAGTCTTTGATAAATAAGATTAAAAATGACAATGATCTGCCACCTGCAGTACAGAAACAGGGAAGGATCTCTCTTTTTAAGGATACCATACATAGAGATATTTGACTTTAAGCCAATCATTTTCACTTACATCATTCAAGTTGTAAATAACTACTCTAATATGAAAATTTATTGTCATTTTAAAAGTAACTAGCACTACACTAAATCATGATTTGATTCAAATAGCTCCATGAGACTATAAGATCCTTTGAGGCTGAGCTTTCCACTCCATGCTTGCTTTGCAAATTGCTCGTATACTTTTTCAGAAGGATGTACAGAGTCAAAGAACACATATTCAATGGCATTATAACATAAACTAAAGTTTCCTCCTCCACAGTTAAATTCTCCTCTGTATGGGCCACTGCCACAACATGCCACTTTCCCTTCTTTAAAACCTGAAAATTTTGAAGCAGTTTCAATTAGTCTTAAGAAAAGAGATCTCATTAAATTAAGACACTTGGAAATTAACTAGCTTAAGAACATACATACCCTGTTTAGAAGGGTGATTCATTCGTTCTTCTAAGAAAGAATAAAAGTCTAAAAGTGAGTATTTGAATTTGTTGAGATGTTTTTGGAAATTTTGGAGAAGATTATAGAGTTGTTTGTTATGTGATTTTAAATATGGTGTTATTTGATCCAAGCAGCCATAATCTCCACCTTTTATTACTCTTGCGAATGGAAAACATGCCAGAGGCCACATACTTGGAAACGCAAACTTTCTTCCTCCAATTTTGTAAATTTCCTAAAACAATCAAAAATTAAAGGGTTGTTTAAAATAGCATGTCACCCATCTTGGAAAGTTAATTTAGTGGCTTAATTCAGTAATTAGTGTACCTGAATGACTTCAGATATGTTGCCAATCACTTGTCCTGCGAATTGTTCGGGTGAATAGGTTCGAAGAACACTAGAGTTTGTCTCAAATGGGAATAAATAGTCATTGCCTCCCACGCTAAACAAGTATACAGCTCTTGACAACAAATCTTCAGCCTCTGCATCTCCAAATTTCTCCCTTAAAAGTTTGCTAACATTCTTGAAATTACCAAGTTGAGTTTTAAGATCAATCACCTGATAGAGTGAGAGAAATGAAACAAACATCCATGTTAACATATATGATATTAATATAAGTCATCAAAAGAAAAAAGAAATTAAACGATTTGGAACCAATTATACCAATCCAGGGCGAGTTTCAACAAGGGCACCAGCTCCAGCAGATGCAAAGTTGACCCCATATTTAAAATCATGGTGATTACAAGGCTGAAGATATGGTACAATGAATGGCAACTTCGCATATTCAGCTGTAAATACACATAATCAGATTAATTAGATTGTTATAATATCATGTCCTAATATTATTACTTTTATTTACTTATGAAAACAGAATTAATAACGTTTGTATTTTGTTTACCTATGAAATCAGGAACAAGGCGACCATTTGAAAATTATGAGAATAGAGAGAATAACAGAGGAAAGAAATCAGAGCTGTATTATTATGTATTCTCAATTGAATGTCACAGCTGAAGAAAGAGCTTATATAGCTCTGTAAGACAATTAAACCAGCAAGAAATGTTAGTTGCAGAGCAACTAACTTACAACCGACTCTGACTAAATAACAAACTAATTAACAACTCTAACAGAACCTAACTAACATGTACCAAAGTGTTTCTAAGAGCCCCCCTCAAGATGGAGTGTAAATGTTAATTAAACCCATCTTGGATACAATATTGGAAAAATGAGTAGGCAATAAAGCTTTGGTAAAAATGTCAGCGAGGTTGTGTTGAGAAGAAACATGCATTAGTTTGATGGAGCCATCTTGGACCTTCTCTCGGATGAAGTGGCAGTCAATCTCCACGTGTTTGGTGCGTTCATGATAGACGGGGTTTTCGCTTGTAAGAATCCAAACCAGTCATAGGATTCATTCAAACCAGTCAAGAACTGAATGACTTGGTTTTGATTGTAAGAATCCAAGAAAATTTTCATTGCACCACAAGTGCAAGTTGTTATTGGTTGAAACTCTTTCAACTCATCCCATAGGGATTTTAGTTTGGTAAAATAGGCAGAAACCGAAGAATCACCCTGCTGAAGCCGAGTGATTTGGGTCTGCAATTGAAAAATTCTGGGGCCATTGCCCTCGTTGAAACGCTCAGCAAGATCGTTCCACATATCAGTAGCTAAATCAAAGTACATGATACTTTGTGCAATGTCGGGTGAAACAGAATTAACTAACCAAGACATTACCATATTGTTGCACCTTAACCAAGAATTGAGATTAGAATTACCAGGTTCTGGCCGAGGGATAGAGCCATTGATGAACGAAATCTTGTTCTTGCGCAATGTGGCCATTGTAATTCCTCGTTTCCATGGTTGATAATTGGGGCCGTTGAGGACTGTGGACACAAGCACCAGGCCGGGGTGATCACGGCCGAGGAAGAAGGGGCCGGAATGATCATCAAGAATCGAACGGGAATGAAGTGCTTGAGTTGTGTTGTCTTCAACAATGGTGGCTGAATCTTGGGGAACCGGATCTGGGTTTTGAGATTGAACCCTAGGTTGTGGATTGCGAGATGGAAAAGCTGAGTGATTTGCAGCAGGGAGATGATCGGAATTGATCTCTGCTGTTTGGGTGTCGACCGTCGATGGATGAGCACCATCTTGAGAACGTGTCGAAGGTCGGGCCATGGAAGCTAAGGGCCGAAAATCGTCTGATACCATATGAGAATAGAGAGAATAACAGAGGAAAGAAATCAGAGCTGTATTATTATGTATTCTCAATTGAATGTTACAGCTGAAGAAAGAGCTTATATAGCTCTGTAAGACAATTAAACCAGCAAGAAATGTTAGTTGCAGAGCAACTAACTTACAACCGACTCTGACTAAATAACAAACTAATTAACAACTCTAACAGAACCTAACTAACATGTACCAAAGTGTTTCTAAGAAAAATCTCCCAGTTGGGTACTCAAAGAATGTCTCGCCATATGGGAATTTTGTTGCCTGAAAACTAGTGTTGATATAGTTATTATTTCCAACATCAAATGCTGAATCCCCAAAGATGAACAAGGCTGCATTGCAATTTGGAGATATTGCAAGTAGTGTTAGAGTGATTATACAAAGAAAACCAAGACAATGGCTGAATCTATTTAATTTTGCCATGATGTAAAGATTACCAACTGGCTACTACTAATTATATTTGTAGGTTCTATTGCTTCAATATCTATTTGGGATTTGACCCATTATTGTAATGAATAGTGATAAACTGATAATTAAGTGATCGGTTTCGATTCCTTTTTCTAAATAATGAAGTCACTTTCTGATATATTTGTTTATTTAAATCAGTACCATCATTAAAGGGTCAATCATGTATATATTATTGTGTATTTTAAACTAAATTATCCGGTAGGGTGTCAATGTTGATGGAGAATAAACAACATTTACTTGAATAGACAAGTCCTAATTGTAAACAACAAAATTTAAATATAGTTTCTTTGCTCTTATAAAATTATGAATGGCACAATTAAGGTTTGAGGAAGATTGACACCAGACAAACGCAAAATTAATTAAAGCATGATTTAAAGAAGTGTAATATTCGGCACAAAATTTGAACAAATGATAGATTTAGCACAATAGCATTTTAAGATACAAATTAATATAAAATCAAAATGTTATTGTTTTTTTTAATAAATTCCAATTACACATCCTAGGAGCTAAGACTTGAGAGTTAAGACTTGGTAGCTTAAAATCAAAATGATGTGATTAATATAGGAGAGTTTTTACTTTTATGGTTTTTTTTTTGGCAAATTTTAAAACAATATTTATTATTTTTTCGAAAAAAAATTATTTTGTAAAAGAAAAAAAATTGAAAAAAAAAATATGGAAAAAAGTAACTGATTGGCCTAAAACGGTAATCAGAAGTATAACTAGTTACCTTATATTACACTTTATATGTTTTTTAATTTTTTAAATTTTGAATTCTTCTCATGTTATAAATTTTCTGGAAAAGAAAACAACTATATTTTTGCATTAATCATATAAAAATCAATAAAATATGTAATTTTCACATTACTAAATAAATATTAAAAAACAATTAGTAGTAATATTCTAATAAGATAACAGATTTTTACACATTATACTAAATCTAGAAAAAAATATTATATTTTTACTGGTAACACAAAATTTTCATTTGTATGTGTCCTTTTTTTTTTTTTTTTTTTTTTGTCTTACGCAGTTATTAAAATATAATATTTATCTGTAGTGTGATGTGAATAAAGTTTATTAAATAATGATAAAAATATAAATGCGACATACATTTTAACACTACACAAAAAATAGTGTTATGAATTAAGGTGCATTGGGTTTATACTATATAGGCATATTTATCTTATAATTGGCAATTTGTCCCCATTTTTATAACTTTTCAAATAAGAAAGAAAGAATAACGAAATAAAGTTCATTTGACAGACCAAGTCCCAGTGAAAATATACACTTCAGTTAACATGATAAGTTTAGAGGGATGAGATATTTTGGCTTTTTCAAGTCAATAAAACTTAGAAACATAAGATAATTACAAAGAATAAACATCATTATGAGGATAGAAGATGACAAAAGTAACATGCAAACAGAGAGAGGGACAGAGAATACAATAGAACACCTAAAAACGACTGAAAGAGACATTTAAAATTAGAGAATGTTTCTCCCAATTTTAGTTGGATTGAAATAATGCTTCGAGATTGTAAGTCCCTGGATTATTAGGCTTTCCACTCCATGCTTCTGTGGCAAGTTGATTGTATAGTTTTTCTGTGGGATGACCATTGTCAAAGAACACATAGTCTTTGACATTCTCACATAGTTCATATTTTTTCTCTCCTCTCTTACTTCCACAGCTCGAATTTCCTCTGTACGGACCACTTCCACAGCATCCTACCTTCCCTTCTTTAAAACCTTATAATAATTTAGTATAATAGCACAAGAGAACACACCAAAGTTATACATGTACTAAAGAAATTAGCTTTAGAAAAAAGAAAAAAAACTAAATGCGTGTATACCATATTTTGAGGGGTGGTTTATTCGTTCTTCCATAAATGAGTAAACGTCAACAAGTGAGTATTTGAATCCTTTGAGCTTTGACTGTAAATCTTTGAGAGCTATAGAGAGTTGTTTGTTGTGTAATTTTAAAAAGGGTGTGAATTTTTCAAAACAGGCACCACTCTTATTAAGCACTCTGGCGAATGGTGCACACCCGATGGGACCCAAACTTAGAAACCCAACTTTTCTTCCTCCAATGTTGTAAATTTCCTGATCGATTCACATAATTTCGAATATAATTAATGAAAAAAAATATATATAGAAAAACACAATTAATTTTGAAAGATATTGTATTTATTTTATACCTGAATAACTTCAGTTATGTTGCCTATGACCATTCCCACATACTGTTGGGTTGTGTGAGAATTTAGAACGGCGGGGTTAGTATCGAAAGGGTATGAGTAATCATTGCTCCCAACACTGAAGATGTAAACTGCTTTTGAAAACAGAGTTTTGGCATCTGTGTAACCCATTTGTTGTTTCAGCTGATTGCTAATCTTCTTTAAATAACCAAGTTGAGTTTTGAGGTTTATCACCTGAAACACACCCTCTATAGTATTATCATATTCTTCTCCCTTACATTATGCATATATAATTATTATATGTATAATTGTAGAGAATGCATATGTCCTATATCTTACTTTACATCCTATATCTTACTTTGAAGTGTTAAGCTAATTAAACATAAATGATCATGTTTTCTATGTTATATTTGTCCAAAAAAAAAAACGTTGTTTCTGTTTTTACAGCAATGGCTATATTTTTGTTCAAAAAAGAAAAATAAAATCAAACAATGGCTATATTAACTTACAAATCCTTGTCTAGTTTCATTGAGAGCACCAGCTCCTCCTGATGCAAAGTTCGCCCCATATTTAAAGTCATGATTTCCAGGGAATAAATAAGGTGGAATGAATGGCAGATTAGCGTACTCAGCTGCAAAAAAAAATATAGGTACATATTTTAACAATTATTAGTTTATTTAACTAGAAATTTATATAATCTTAAATTAAATAATAAATAATATGTAATATTTTCATTTTATATAATTTAATATTTTTATATATGTAAAATTTCATAATAAAATTTATTTTTACATTAAGGAATTCTCCATTTCATTCCACATAAAAAATAAACGGGAATAGAGATTAAAATTCTTAAAGATGAGGATGGGGAGCACTCACCGCCAATTCCCTCGATGTGAATCTATAAATTAAGTATATTAAGATAAGCAATGCTTTAATAAAAAATAATAACTATATAACCTTATAATAAGTTAATTACGTACCAATAAAATCGGGAAGAATTCGGCCATCACAAAATCTACCAGATGGGTAGTTAAAGAAGGTTTCACCGTATGGATAGTAATTAGCTTGACCTGAAGTGTTGATATAGTTATTATTTCCTGCATCAAAAAACGAATCGCCGAATATAAACAAGCTGGCAGCTACATCTGCTGATCTTTCAGAATAATGACCATAACATTTTGTTGGAATTATTAAACTGCATAAAAGAACGATAAGGACAAAGCTTGATTTTGCCATGAAAGCTTCTTTCAACTAATAATTAGATGTTTATATATCTACGATTTTGTGAGCATTATATAGTGTGTCTCGTACGTGCCCAGAAGAAACAACAATAAAATACATACTTAAAAATACTAAAAAAGAGAAACAAAAAAAAAAAAAAGGTTTTTTTTGATAAAAGAACTCTGTATATAAACTGCTTGAATACCAAATAACTACTAAATGTTTCGAAAGTGAACATTCAACTTTTGAAGGTTGACTTTAGATTAATACAAATTATAATATAATGTATAGACTGTACACCGACTGCCCGCCTAATTAATAATCAAACTTCACCAAATATCGCATCAATTAATAACATTATATCAACATGATCATATAAATTATAATTAAGCTCTGGTCTTGTGATTCTTTATCTATACATCTAGCATTTACATAAAGAAATCATAACAAAAACTCTCCATTATTAATTATTATTCTTTGTTTTGTTCTTTTTATTTAAGAAAAAAAAAAACTCACATATTTCTACACACACAAAGCATAATAAAAAACATTTAAGTGATAGGGTTATAAGCATAGTGATTTCACACTTCTCCTCATAAAAAAAGAATAAATACCATTGTAGACCATGTGTTTTGCAAAAGATACTAATTGGACCTCGTGTTTTATTAAATGACAAAATGGACCTTGTATTTTCCAAAATAGTAAAAATAGGACCCTGGGATTAATTTTTGACAACTTTTTTTTTTAATATAATCAACTTGAAAATAATTCCTAATGCAAACAAATACAGAAAATGTAAATAATTTTGTCATAACACTTTTAGATCGGATTATTGAAGAAAAAATTCTACCCCACAATTAAAAATAAAAAAATAAAAAATTTCATGTGATGTAAAAATTCTTAAAATTTATTAATAACATTATGTCACCTATTGTTACCACCTTGAGATATCCTTATTAACATTCTTTTTGAAATACTTACTCTCTAAGCATATAGATGTAACTATTATATGCTAATTTAGGTAGTACATGCCGCTCAGCTAAAAGGCATGGTGATGGTTAGAATTTAAAATAAGATGAATGAGGTTTCATTTCAAAATCAATTGACAATAAGAGAAGTAACTCATTCATCTTAAATATTCCATTATTTTTTTCACACATTAGCAATATGTGATACTCTCTAACATTCCTTTCAAGATGGTAGCTATTTTATTTGTTCACCATCTTGAACAGCTCGATCATAAACGCGGTTCTTTTTTTTGGCTCACTATTTTTAATCATAAGTGATTTTTTTTTTGCTCTAATTTTTAGATCGGTAATTTTGAATTTTTGGGTGCTTTTTTTTCTTTGGCTTGAATTTTTGGTGGCTCTCTAACATTATCTTTTAAAGGATTATGGATTTTTGTTGCATAATTTTTTTAAGATAAATTTAGTAACACTAAATTAGTATTTATTCAATTAATAAAATTCTATCGTGAGATTATCACTTGGTAACTATTTCGTGGTTTGTTGCATAATATTGGTAGGTAATGGTTTTGGAATCTCTTTTTAAACGTTTTATAAACTTTGTCAATAAGCTAGGACAATTAGTTTAACTCCAAATGTGCTGGTCTAGCCCACTAATATTTTAACCTTTAACTGCAAAACAACTTACAACACAAGATTTTTCCTGTTCGGTTTACTAAGAGGTTTTAATGAAGCTTTTTTATATATAAAAGAAATAAATAACATGATTGTATTTATAGATATAGGTAAGACAAAAAAAAAAAAGACTATAAAGACACACATTACAAGTAATTGAAGGTCTCTCCAAAGCATTTTATTACATGGATTCAAATAATGCTTTGAGATTGTGAGCCCCTGAGAAACCAGGCTTTCCACTCCAAGCTTCTTTGGCAAATTGCTCGTTTGCCTTTTCCGTGGGATGATCAGAGTCAAAGAAGACATAATCTTTGACATTTTCACATACCTCATACTCTTTCTCTCCTCTCCGGCCTCCACAGCTGAAATGTCCTCTGTATGGGCCACTTCCACAACATGCCTCCTTCGCTTCTTTAAACCCTACATTATTGCACACAATACAGAGTTTAAGAATGTAATGAAAGAATTAACAAAAAACTGGTTGATTAATTTGTATTACCATATTTTGAGGGGTGTTTTATCCTTTCCTCCCAAAATGAGTAAAAGTCAACAAGTGAGTATTCGAATCCTTTAAGCTTTGTGTGTAATCCTTTTAGTAACGTCGAGAGTTGTAGGTTGTGCAATTTTACAAAGGGTGTGGGTTTTTCAAAGCAGCCCCCACTATGTCCCCCTTCAAGCACTCTACCGTTTGGTGTACACCCTAAAAGACCCAAGTTTAGAAATCCAAATTTCCTTCCTCCAATGTTGTAAATTTCCTGATCAAAACACATATATAATTCTGAATATGGTAAATAAAAGCATATGTTTTCAAAAAGATATGGTATAAATTAAGTACCTGAATAACTTCAGTTATGTTGCCTATGACCATTCCCACATACTGTTCGGTAGTGTGGGAATTAAGGACTGTGGTGTTAGTATCGAAAGGGAATAAGTAATCATTGCTCCCAACACTGAACATGTAAACTGCTTTTGAAAGCAGAGTCTTGGAATTTGCATACCCCATTTGCTGCTTAAGCTGATTGCTAACGTTCTTGAAATAACCAAGTTGAGTTTTGAGATCGATCACCTGATCAAACATAATGAAATTAATAATAATTAGAACATTACCCTTAATTTTGTGACATGAATTATTATTGCAGGTCTCCCATGTCATATTTGTTAAAAGAAAATGTTTATATTTACTTACAATTCCTTGTCTAGTTTCAGGCAGAGCACCAGATCCTGCTGATGCAAAATTCACCCCATATTTAAAGTCGTGATTTCCAGGGTACAAATAGGGTTGAATGAGAGGTAGCTTAGCATACTCAGCTGCATACAAATTAAACATATGTATTTTAACAGACATCTTATCAATTTCGAAAGTTTCTGAACAAGTTAAAAATATGAAAAATTAACTGCATTTGTGAATAAAATAAATAAAAACCCGTATTGAATTATAATTTAAAATTTTCGAAAATGACTCCCTATAGTATAATTATATGATAAATAATTGAATTATAATTTCAACTAAAAAATAGAAAAGATCTCTATAGAAAAACAGAAAATTATAACCCTATCTAATAATTTTCTTATAAATTTGTAAATTACCAATAAAATCAGGAATAATTCGGCCATCACAAAATCTACCAGATGGGTACTTAAAGAAGGTTTCACCATATGGATAATAATTGGCCCGAACTATAGTATTGATATAGTTATTAATTCCAGCATCATATAAAGAATCTCCGAAAATAAACAAGCTGCCACTTCCATCTTCTAATGGCTCAGGATAGTAACATTTTGTTGGAATTACAAGTAGAATTAATACAACCATAACAGAAATAACAAAGCTTGATTTTGCCATAATGACTTCTTTTAATTTCTTACAACTTATTTAGATTTGTATCTATATTTACACGTATGAACATTTATATAGAGTTGCAGTTACTCATGCCCAAAAGTCAGTTTTAAAAAACTATATTATCTTTGAATTAATAAAAAAAAAATGTTTCGTGGCCGTAAACTTCTTGGATAAAGAATTAAATGTTTCTACTGAAACTTATAGTCTAATTTTATTTAGTTATTCAAAAGCATAGAAATTTCTCTGAAAGCTCGTCATATGAAACTTTCAACTTTTGAAGGTTTACAACAAATTAAATAAAACAGTAACGAGTCCCTAATAATTAATATATAATCCTATTATTAATTACAAGATCACATAATTAATCTAGATGATCTTCAACTAGATCATGTCATTCACCAAAATTCTATTCGCGCGCATGTAAAAATAAATAAAATAAACGGTTTAATTGTACAGTTAATTAAAGAAATAGAACGTTAACGTGTACTGACCAACCTGGTACACAAGGGAGAGTTAAACGTAGGTTTTCTAGGAAACTCTGATAGAGGAGAAAATAATCGAGAAGTTATTAAGTTTCAAAAGACTGAGGATCCCAGTTGATTATAAGAATGAGAAAATGCATTAATAGAGATGGCCTTTAGCTATCATTTGTTCTAAGATTCTTATTAAGATATTGATCCTTATTTCAACATGGATGATGGAAATAAGTACTCTAATATTTATAAATTTATTGGGAATTAACAGTAACTACTACTACTGAGCTAAATGATACTCTAACCGTGCTTTACTAATTGGACGTAATTATTATATAGATAGAGTGTGTGATGACCAAAATTATATGGATGATATTAAATTAATTAATATCAAATAAACAAATAGCTATTTTTAATAAATATTTATGTGTAATTTTATTATTTGTTTTTTATTTAATAATTTCATCTAAGAAAATATAATTAGAAGGTGATACATAAATATATATTATTTGTTTATTTAATTTGTAAAATAATAATTTTATAAATGAAAAATCATGCTAATAGAATAAAACGGAATTTATTCAAAATAATAAAATTTTCATTCCATTACCAAATACAATAATTCTCATTGTAGATATTGATTCTATAATAAAATGAATAAAAAAAAATATTCTATTACTTTTTCAATTACCGTTACCATTTCTTTTTCATTTTTATTTTATGACCAAACACTACTCTAATTGATGATTCCATCTATTGCTGTAAATATGGGCCGGGTTTTTTGACATGACACGAAATCGGCACGAGTCTGAGAGACACGAGCATGATCTGACACGAAAAAATATGGGCTTGAGCACGACACTGCACGATGCTACAAATTAGCACGACACGACATGAAAAAAATAGACTTAAGCACGACACCGCACGACAAGCCCGAAAGCACGAATATAAAAGCTCAAAAAATATGACACACAAATAAATATGATTTTTTAATTTTGTACTTCATAATTATATATTTTGATATTTATATACATATTTTTATTTTTAAAATAATTTTCACTAAAATTTATTTATATGTAACACTATTTATATGTATACTTTAAAAAAATGTTAATATTATAAATATACTGTACATATATGTTATAAATTATATTACAATACAAATATATTAATGATATATCAAATAAAATAAAGGTCGAAGCTCATATCTTTTTCTTAACCTGCTCCCTCTATTTTGCTCTTCTCAGTCTCTTCTTAACTTGCTCTATGCTCCTCTCTCATTTTTTTTTATCTCAGGTGAGGTATTACTGTTTCGGGCTCTGTTAGGCTATTTTTAGCCTATGTTTCGGATCCAATTTATGTGCATCTTTAGCTGTGTTGGGACGGAATTACGCTTGTTTTCTATGTTTTCAGGTTCTTTGGAGTAAAAGAGGTCTCGGGTGCAGAAATTCATTGAAAGACGTGCTGAGCCGAAGAAAAACTTAATTTTTGAGTTTTTGCATATCTGGCCGCGGCGATGAAGAGGCTCGCCGCGGCGAGATACGAGAAACAGAAAGCACCTAAAATTGGCAGATTCTCGCCGCGGCGAGAGGAAGCTTGGCCGCGGCGAGATCCCGTACGGACCAGGGGTATTTTCGTCCATCGAACCCTAAATTTCAAGTATAAATAGAAAACTGCGATTGGAAGTCAGGGAGAGCGATTTGGAACCCTAAAACACAGCTGAGAGCGGCAGGAAGAGCACAGAGATTGAAGTGAAGATCCAGAATTCATCCACCAACAGTTCTTTTCTTTATTCCTCTTTAATTTATTTATGTTGAATATTGCTATAGGAATGGTTATGGATTTATTTCTGAACTAAATTTCCCATTTAGGGAGGATGATGATTGTTGTTTAATGTTTTGCCTAGTTAATGTTTAATTACCATTCCTCAATTCTTGTGTGTGAAATTATCTTAGTTTGTTCTTAATTTCATGTTTAAGATTGATCACCTTGTGCATGCTCTATGATCTCAATTCAAAATCTGAAAAGTGAGAATTGAGAATGCTAAAATTAAGATAATCAATGTTCTATGTGAAACGAAAGTATTTGCATGACTTATGTGACGAGTAGATTATTGCTTAATGCTGATTTCATGTTAGTTTAATTAAGGAATTAATTAGATAACATGTGATTTAGAATCTAGAAGATCTGAAAGGAGCTAGGTTATTTCATAATCTGTCATTCACTCCAAGAATAGGATAGTAATTAAGCATTAACGATTTGGGTAAACAACAACAGGATTCTCCTCCCTATTGTCTCATCTTGCTCAACTTTAAATTGTGTTATTAAGTTTTCTGAATTTCTTTCAAATTTTACTGTTTTTAAATCATAATTGCTTTTGATTTACCGAATAGAATCATAAGTATAATTTAGTGGTACTTAATCCAATTCCCTGTGGGATCGACCTCACCTGTGTGAGATTTACTACTTGATTGCGTATACTTGCGTAGTGTTTAAAATTATAGCAACAAGTTTTTGGCGCCGTTGCCGGGGAATTGTTAAAGATTAATATTACATAAAAATTATACTAACTTCTACTTTGGTATATTTTCTCTTGCTGATTTTTCTAACCTTTTTCTTGCAATATTTTCTTTATTTATTTCAGGAATCCTAAGTGCATGCGCCGTCAAGGACAATCAGTCATATTACCAGTTGATCCTGAAATTGAGAAAACTTGCAGGAAGAATCGAAAGAACAAGAGGCAAGAAAGAGTTTCAGCAACTGCTGAAACATCAGAAATCATGGCTGCCAATGTGAACAATAATGTTGGGAACAATGGGCGTAATAATGGTAATAATGGAGGCGCTGTGGAAGATCAAGCTAATGGCCGAAGCTTGAGAGATTACATTCTCCCTACTCTGACGGGAGTGCAGTCATGTATTAGGCCACCGACAGTGGATGCAAACAACTTCGAGATCAAACCTGCCATCCTTCAAATGGTGCAGTCTTCAGTTCAGTTTGGTGGTCTCCCTTCTGAAGATCCTAATTTGCATCTCTCTAACTTCATGGAACTTTGTGAAACTTTTAAAGTTAATGGAGTTAGCGACGATGCCATTAGATTGAGGTTGTTTCCATTCTCGCTCAGAGAACGAGCCAAGAGTTGGTTGAATTCTTTGCCACCGAATTCTATTGCTACATGGAATGATCTGGCAACAAAATTCTTGTCAAAGTTCTTTCCTCCAGCTAAGTCTGCAAAGCTAAGAGGAGAAATCAATAATTTCTGCCAACAAGATAATGAATCTCTCCATGAGGCTTGGGAGAGGTTTAAAGATCTGATCAGGAGGTGTCCCCATCATGGTATAGAGAAGTGGATGCTGGTTCACAACTTCTACAACGGGTTGGTTGGTAATACTAGAACTCTAATAGATGCAGCAGCGGGCGGAGCTTTTATGAGAAAGAGTGCTAATGAGGCATATGATCTATTGGAGGAGATGGCTCTAAACAACCAGCAGTGGCCAACTGAAAGGAGTCAATCCAAGAAAGTAGCTGGTGTGTTAGAAGTCGATGCCATCACAAAGTTAACAGCTCAGGTTGAGGCATTGACTAAAATCATTGCAGGGCAAGCTAAGCAAGCCCAAATTGTTTGTGAGTTATGTGGAGGAAGTCATCACTTTTCGGAGTGCCAAGCAGATGTGGATGATTTGCCAATGGATGAAGCTAAGGCCATTGGGAATTTTTCACAGAACAACAACAACAACAATTATGGGTTCAACCAGAATAACAACCGAAGAAATAGTGGGTTCTATCAACAAAGAAATCAGAACCAACAGTTTAATCAGCAACAAGCCTCTGGTGGAAGTTCTAGTTTGCAGACAGATTTACTGCTCCAATTCATGACTGAAACTAGATCTTCAATTAAAGACTGCGGACTCGTATGGGCCGGCTAGCAACTCGGGTAGAACCCGCCCTCAAGGAAATTTGCCTAGCACCACTGAAGTTAATCCTAAAGAAAACTGCAAGGCAATTACCCTGAGGAGCGGTAAGAAGTATGATGGGCCTGAGTTACCACAACCAGTTGAGGTAGATGTAGAAATAAATGCTCAACCAGTGCCGACACCAACACCGACAGCAGAGAAGGCTACTGATAGCCCAGCACCACCACAACAGTCTCCACCGATTAGTATTGATCATCATGTAAAGATACCCTATCCTCAGAGGCTGAGAAAGTCAAGCTTAGACAAGCAGTTCACCAAGTTTCTAGAAGTCTTCAAAAGACTTCACATTAACATTCCTTTTGCTGAAGCTCTAGAGCAGATGCCAAGTTATGTGAAGTTTATGAAGGAAATTTTGTCAAAGAAGAGGAAGATGGAAGACTATGAGACAGTGGCTCTAACTGAAGAGTGTAGCGCTATTCTACAGAAGAAACTCCCTCCAAAGCTCAGAGATCCAGGGAGTTTCACTATTCCTTGTACTATTGGTAAAATTGAAGGGATAAATGCACTATGTGATTTGGGAGCCAGTATTAACTTAATGCCCTTGTCAGTGTTCAAAAGATTGCAGCTAGGTGAAGCAAAGCCAACTACTGTAACTCTTCAATTGGCAGATCGATCGCTAGCTCACCCTAGAGGAGTCATTGAGGATGTGTTAGTAAAGGTGGACAAGTTCATCTTCCCAGCTGATTTCATTGTTCTGGATATGGAAGAAGACAGTAATGTTCCTATCATCCTGGGGAGACCTTTCTTGGCAACAGGGAAAGCACTAATTGATGTTCAGAAAGGAGAGTTAAAGCTAAGGGTACAAGGAGATGAAGTTGTATTTAATGTACTCAAAGCAATGACCTATCCTACAGCTAGTGACAACTGTTTTGCAATTGATGTGGTGGACCAGTTGGTGGAGACAAAGACACATGCTGAAGATCCTCTTAATCTGACTTTGGTACAAGAAGAGGTGGTAGAACAAGATGGTAAGGAAGCTTATGAATATGCTATGTGGCTCGATTCTTATGGACCGCTGAATAGAAAATATTATGAAGAGTTAGGAGTCATACCAACAAAGCCTACCCCATCTACTGAAAAGCCTCCTCAACTAGAGTTGAAAGTCCTACCAGAGCATCTCAGGTATGAATATTTGGGTGAAAATAAGACACTTCCTGTTATTGTGGCTTCTTCCCTATCTTCTGTAGAGACAGATAAGCTATTACGGGTTCTAAGGAAGCATTCAAAAGCCATTGGATGGACTTTAGCAGATATTAAAGGGATCAGCCCTTCAACTGTAATGCATAGAATCTTAATGGAGGAAGGAGTGAAACCAACCATTGATGCACAACGTAGATTAAATCCACCAATGAAGGAGGTTGTCAGAAAAGAAGTCTTGAAGTGGTTAGATGCAGGGGTAGCGTATCCTATTTCAGACAGTAAATGGGTGAGCCCAGTCCAAGTTGTCCCAAAGAAAGGAGGGATGACGGTGGTAAAGAATGAGAAGAATGAACTCATCCCTACCAGAACTGTCACGGGATGGAGAATTTGCATTGACTACCGAAAACTCAACAAGGCCACAAGAAAAGATCACTTTCCACTCCCATTCATTGATCAGATGTTAGACAAGTTGGCAGGACAAGAGTACTATTGTTTCCTTGATGGGTACTCAGGGTATCACCAAATAGCTATAGCACCGGAGGATCAAGAGAAAACAACATTCACATGTCCATATGGTACTTTTGCTTTTCGACGAATGCCATTTGGGCTATGTAATGCTCCAGCAACATTTCAGAGGTGTATGATGGCTATATTTTCAGATTTAATAGAAAAGTGCATCGAGGTGTTCATGGATGATTTTTCAGTGTTTGGCTCATCGTTTGACCAATGTCTGAGTAACTTGGAGTTGGTTTTAGCAAGATGTGAAGACTCTAATTTGGTGCTGAACTGGGAAAAGTGCCATTTCATGGTTACAGAAGGAATAGTGCTGGGACATAAAATCTCAAAAGAAGGTATTGAGGTTGACAGAGCCAAAGTATCTACAATTGAGAACTTGCCTCCTCCAATTTCAGTGAAGGGAGTTCGAAGCTTTTTGGGTCATGCCGGGTTTTATAGAAGATTTATCAAAGATTTCTCCAAAGTGGCCAAACCGCTATCCAATCTTCTTGCTAGTGGAGTTCCTTTTGAATTTGGGAAAGATTGCCTTGAAGCATTCCAAATTCTCAAGGAGAAGTTAATCTCAGCACCGATTGTGACTACACCAAACTGGGAATTACCTTTTGAAATCATGTGCGATGCAAGTGATTATGCTATTGGAGCAGTCTTGGGACAACGGGTTGACAAGGTATTCAGAACCATTTATTATGCAAGCAAAACCTTGAATGATGCCCAACTAAACTACGCTACTACAGAAAAAGAGATGCTGGCCATAGTATTTGCATGTGACAAATTTCGACCCTACTTAATTGGTAATAAAGTGATAGTGTATACAGATCATTCAGCAATCAAATACTTGATGACTAAGAAGGATGCCAAACCACGACTGATTCGATGGGTTCTTCTTTTGCAAGAATTTGATCTAGACATAAAAGACAAGAAGGGTACTGAGAACTTGGTGGCAGATCACTTGTCAAGACTAGAACTAGAAGAAAGTCAGAATACAAAAGAGGTACAAATAAATGAACAATTTCCCGATGAACAACTCTTTAGTGTGAGGGAAAGTCTGATGGTACCATGGTATGCTGATTATGTTAACTTCTTGGCTGCCAATATCACTCCTCCTGAGCTATCTCGACAACAACTAAAGAAGTTCTTTTCTGAGGTGAAACATTACTATTGGGAAGAGCCAATCCTCTACAAGCACTGTGCAGATCAGATAATAAGAAGGTGTGTGCCTGAAGAGGAGATGTACTCTATTCTTAATCACTGTCATGCTTTACCATGTGGGGGACACTTCAGTGGAACTAGAACAGCTGCCAAGGTGTTGCAAAGTGGATTCTTTTGGCCAACGCTTTTCAAAGATGCTAGTACTTTTGTAAAGGCATGTGATCGTTGTCAGCGTACAGGAAACATCTCAAGGAGAAACGAAATGCCTTTGACAGGAATCTTGGAAGTAGAGTTGTTTGATGTATGGGGGATAGACTTTATGGGTCCTTTTCCTTCATCGTTTAGCAATCTATACATCCTATTAGCTGTGGATTATGTGTCAAAATGGGTGGAAGCTGCAGCCACACCAGCTAATGATGGTAAAACAGTCCTTCGGTTCCTTCAAAAGAACATATTCACTCGGTTTGGAACTCCCCGAGCAATCATAAGCGATGAAGGGAGTCACTTTTGCAACAAACAATTCGAAGCACTCCTTTCGAGATATGGTGTTCGTCATAGAACAGCTCTACCTTATCATCCGCAAAGTAATGGCCAAGCTGAGATTTCTAACCGGGAAATAAAGATGATTCTGGAGAAAACGGTGCAGAGATCAAGGAAAGATTGGTCAAGAAAGTTGGATGACGCATTGTGGGCTTATAGAACAGCGTTCAAGACGCCAATCGGGATGTCACCATATCGGTTGGTGTTTGGAAAGGCTTGTCATCTACCGGTGGAACTAGAACACAAGGCGTATTGGGCAATGAAAACTTTGAACATGGATTTAAAAGCTGCTGGGCAGAAAAGACTACTACAGTTGGATGAGTTGGAAGAATTTCGAAATGAAGCTTATGAAAACGCCAAGATTTACAAGGAAAGAACTAAGAGATGGCATGACAGAAATCTAGTCAGAAAGGAGTTTCAACCTGGTCAACAAGTTCTACTCTTTAACTCAAGACTAAAGTTGTTTCCTGGTAAATTAAAATCAAGGTGGTCAGGGCCATTTACGGTGATCAAAGTGTTTCCCTACGGAGCAGTGGAACTAAAAGGTGAAAGTCCTAATACTTTCAAGGTGAATGGACAGCGATTAAAGCTCTACTTGGGAGGTCAATTTGATCAAACCAAGTCCGCCATGATTCTGGCGCCACTTTAAAGATCTCGATCAACGTCGAGCTGAGCGACGATAAAGTTAGCGCTAATTGGGAGGCAACCCAAGTGTTCTTTTGATTTAGTTGAACTCTTTTTAAGTTACTGTTATTTTTCTTGTTGTTCATTTTGTTTCGTTACTGAAAAAAAAAATAAAAAAATAAAAAAATAAAAAAAATTTTTTTGGTCAGTGGCCGCGGCCATGGGAATTCTAGCCGCGGCCAGAATGGACTTACAGAAAGTCCTTGTTTTTGGCGAATTCTAGCCGCGGCGAGGGGACATACCGCCGCGGCGAGATAGGACTTACAGAAAGTCCCTTATTTTCACGGATTCTCGCCGCGGCGAGGCTACATGTCGCCGCGGCGAGAATGGTCAGTTTCCCTTTTTAAATCCCAAAAACCCTAACATTTCAAATCAAACCCCACATTCAAACCCTCTCTTCTCCAGCCGAAAACCACCCCTTTTCACCCTAATTTCTTCATCTAACCCCATTCAAACCAATTTTCCTCAAAATTATCCATAAACTTTCATCCCAAATCATCATAATCCCTTATTTCTCTCATCTAACACTCTTTTCCTCTAAAAATCCATTCCAAAATCCCTAAACCTCACCCAAATTTCAGAAAAATCACTATTCACCTTCTTCTTCCCTAAAGCTTCAAGGTTCTCATCAATGGAGGTTGACTAAAGAGTGATTTTCATTGAGGTAACAAATTTTAATTTCTCTACACAAGTTTGATTGGATTATTTGTGGATTGCTAGAGAATATTAGACTTTGTGTTGAAATTTTTTTGGAATTGTTGATCATACATTGTTGAACATTATTGTGGTGAGTCAATTGAATGTGATTGTGAAAGGGTTAAATCCCGGGAAGTCGATTTTTAAGGGGAAGTGCTGTCAAAATTTTGAAAAATCTTGAGAGTTAGAAAAAAATTTGGGAGTTATGGGTCCAAAGAGGTCAAGGGTTAATGAAGAGGGAGCTTCATCATCCAACCCATCTAGGGGACGCCCTAATCTAGATAGAGTTAGGTTTACCAACATCGAGGCTCAAGAGCGGTTTTTGAAATTGAAAGATAGGGCATTCATTGAAGATAGAGGGATAGACATTGTCAACCTAAGCCAAACTGCCAACATTCCCCCTGCTTTTGCATCTATTAGGGATCAAATCCTACAGAGGCAGTGGACTAAGTTCGTAGATGTCACTGAGCGTGGTAATCAAACTCTAGCTTTGGAATTTTTAGCCAACTGGCCTGAAAGAGAAGAGGGCAAAGTTAGAGTTAGGGGGGTTAGAGTGCCTGCTACCACAGACGCTATTCATGCCCTTTATGATCTCCAAACTTTCACTTATGAAGAACAACCCTTGAAACGACAATTTTATGAGAGAAGTACGAATTATGTGGATATGGCTGAGACTCTAGGGTATCCTGGCCTTAGGTTCCATGAGCTTAGTGGAGTACCATACCAATTGTACCGATGTGAACTCAACCCAGTGGCCAAGGCTTGGCTTTACTTTGTTAGTGCAAGGATGCTCCCCAACAAGCATTTTTCTGATGCTCAAATGGACAGACTTAAATGGGTTTACGGTATTATGAAAGGGTATAATCTGAATGTGGGGGATATTGTTCGAACGACCTTTGACATTATGGTTGAGGGATCTTCCGGTGGAGGACTGGGGTTGGCTGGAATAATCACTGACCTCTGTGAGAAACATGGAGTACCACAGTACTCATATGATACAAAGGTACCGCCCCAGCGCCCTATTAACTTGGCGACTGTTCTGCGCTTCAAACCTCCTCATCCTCATGGTCAACCGCCAGTTCAAGGAGGTCCTCCGGCAAGAGAAGAAGAGGAACGTGAGGACATCGAACCACCACGTCTTGTCGGGCCTCTTGACCCTGCCATGCAGTACACTCACAATCAGCTGAATTATCTGATTCAGCAGAACATGCATATGCAAAATTACATGGCCCAGAGGAGTATCTTCGATGAGCAGCAGGTGGCTCAATTGAACACACTTGTCACGAGGATGAATATCGGTGTGGATGATCCAAACTATTTTCCCATGCCACCCCGTTTCAACCCTTATGACCAGCCACCGCCGCCAAACCCCTTTTAAGGGGCTCAGGTAAGTTTCTCTCACCCTGCTTAATTTTCACCCATTGGGGACAATGTGCATTTTAGTTTGGGGGGGGGAGAAATTTAATTTAATTTTTTCGCGTTTATTTGTTTTAGTTTTAGTTTTTTTTTTAGTCTTGCGTGATAGCTAAATTGAAAAATGGATTGAATTGTTGTTATTCACTTGTGCAATGGATTGAAACATAACTGTGTGCTTGACTTGCAACTGTTTGAATTAAATTGGATGTGTGCTAGGAAGTGATTCATGTAGATTTAAAACATTTGCTATTCTCACATATCACCTCTGTTCTATTTGGATTGTGGAATGACTGATTGAACATGAAATAGAATTTGTTTGACATACTCTCTTGAAGCGAAATCCTTGATGATTTTTGTTTGGAAAATGATTTAGGCAAATTTTCTTTGGATCGATTGAGCCTTTCAAGCCTACCTAAAAAAGTTTTATCCTTAGTATACCCAAAGTTGAGCTTTAGCCTGTTTTAAAAATTTTTCACCACTTCACGGAGCTGAATTTGTTATTCTAAACTCTTTTCACCCTGAACATATTTTATTATGCCATGAGCCTTGAAGCAAGTTTGGGGGGGAATAAGTGCTGTAAGTGAAAAAAATATAAAGTGTAAAAATGAGAGATTGAAAAAAAAATAATAAGAATATTGTGTGTTGTGCCTATGAAAAAAAAAAGAAAAAAATGTGTGTTATAGTGAGATTTCTCTCACTTAGAAACTCGAGACCAGACCCCTCTTTGAAGGACACGTGTATCCAGACTTCCAGTGAAGGCTGAAATGTCCAGGGGAGACTTCTCGAAGTTTAGACCTCGCCCAGGATAAAACCAGCGAGGTATCGTGGATGCGACTTAATTCATACCGCATAACTGTAATCCTCATCATACAGGGTAGACCCAGCTCGCATATGTCAGAACATGTGCGAGTACCTCCCTCTATACCTCCGCGGCAAGTATAGAGGCCAATGCCCTATGATGCAGTTTTGGTCCCAATGACCCAATAGCCCTAACGGACCAGTGTAAGTTCGCATGTCCAGATGCTACCAACTTCAGCATGCGACGTCCGTATCGAGCGATCACCTAAGGACGCAGACGTTCCAAACGTACGTGCGACCCTACGAACTCAACAGACGGAACACGAACGGTCAACTCGCAGATGCGAAGGACGCATACGTTGATGAGTTCAGTAACTGTCATATATTTATTAATGTTAACGTTGTCTGAGTTTAATCATGGCAATTCAATGTGTAAATAATGGATTAACAATAAATGTGATCCTCATGTAACCGATTGGGCACCTGCTTTGTATATAAAGGGGTGATCCACCATGAAAATGCACCTACGAATCCCTTGCTACAGTGGACTAAGCAGAACAAAATCTGACTGAACCACTATATTTCATTGTCTTCTGTATTTTTTCCAGCTTTATTGTCTGTTATCGCATTCCTATTGGAGTACTCGCCGTTTTAGGTTGAATACTCGCATTTATCATCTCCCAAACAATTCTATCTTTTACCAGCTAAATTACACTTCTTGGTGTTGTGAAATTCTAGTAACAACATTTGGCGCCGTCTGTGGGAACGATTGTAAGATTTTATTTACCTCAAAGAACATTACTCAACATGGCTGGAAATCACGCTAACAGAGCTAACAATGAATCCATCAACATTGGAACGATGAACGTACCATTGCCTGGAACCGGAGTGCCGCCTGTAGACGTCATCAACGACGGGGTAGGAAGGAGCAACATCAGACCACTCAACCTGTTTCCAGAAACAACTGGTCCTCAAGCTGGAGGCACATCCACACCGCCGGCAACCATGCACTTTCCCCCTGTCACCCCGGCGGTCGTGTCCGAAGGAATGGTCCAGCTCACGACTGATCAATACGCTGCAATCCAGGATCAACTGCGAGCACTACAAGCCGAGGTAGACGGACAGAGTCGCGCTCGACACCCTCCTCGGGTCCCTGCCGTTCATAATGAAAACCCTCAGGTAACAGTTTCTCGACGTCAAACTAACCGTGTACGCAGGGAGCGAAGAACTGATCCTGAAATCTTGGATTTGAATCACCCGACGTCGAGAGATCAATATGCAAGGGTGCCTAACCAGAGCACGCGAGCAGAAGCGAGGATCCCGAGCGCCTCAATCCTCGCAGTCGTCATCTTCGAGATAACGACGCGGAATCAGCCGCTTCATCCTCGCATAACCGCACTCCAAGCGGATATACGAGGTCCAGGCTCGTGCAAACACAAGCAGGGAGGACGCTACCGTGTACACCGAGGTGATCTGCGTGATCATCTCAATGCTGTCTTTAGGGCGCGCTCCCGCGGCCCGCGCAACACGGAGACACTCCATGACCCCCATATGGGCGATCAGGGTGTCAACGCAGTTGCCAACCCGCCTATCGCGCCGATCGCGACCACAGGGATTAACATCCCTTCCAACCTTGCCGCAGTGGCTGCGAGCCCCACTGTTGTAGCGACTCCACCTCCTGCGACAGGAGGAATCGATCAAAGTATGCTTCTGCAAGCTTTGAAAATGCTCGAACAGCAGCGTAAGCCTGTAAACCCGTATACAAGCTGCACGGCACCTCTCCATTTACCGCAGAAGTGCGACAGGCCCAACTTCCAAAGGGATTCCGTTTATCTGAATCCCTCAAGTATAAAGGTACATCTAACCCATTAGACTACCTAGAGAAATTTAACACCATAATGGAAGTGGACCAGGTGCCGCAACTCGCGAAGTGTCGCATTCTCGCGGCTACGCTTGAAGAGAATGCCCATGACTGGTTCACCCAATTGCCAGAGGCATCGATATCGACATGGGAGAACTTCGTCGATCTATTTCTCACACACTTCCAGGCCACGATGACGTATAGGCCACCCTATACGACTTTGGCAAACATCAAGCAAGAATCTGGTGAGTCTTTGCAGAATTATTTCAAGCGTTTTAACGCTGAGGTAACGAAAGTTGAGAAGGCTCCCGAGTCTTCGCTTGTGTGCATGTTAATAACAGGTGTCCTGCCAAGAACCGACTTCTGGAAAGAGCTGCAGGCTCGAAGGCCAGAATCCTTGGTAGAATTCTTCGCCATGGCCGAACCTCATAAGAGAATCGAGAACTCCCTGGCGGAATTGGAAAAGGGCAAGAACAAGAGGCGATCACCCATACCGCGGTCGCGATCCCGCAGTCCGCGAGGAAAGAATTCCAGGGGCCGAAGCCCCAGAAGACGCAGTCCACGCAAACCGCGGAGCCCGAAGTTGGCTAAGTCGCCACCTAAAAAGGAGTCCTCGCCCAAAAGAAAAGGAGGACCTCGCTTCGTCAACTATACTGAACTCGCCGTCCCTCGAGACCACATCTATGCGGTTGAGGAAAGGAACGGCGTCTTCAAGAAGCCGCCCCCCATCAGGGGAAATCGCGACCGAAGAGACCCCAAGAAGTTTTGTAAGTACCACAAGGATATCGGTCACACTACCCTTGAATGTTGGGTCTTGCAGGATGAGATTGAAGAATTAATCAGACGGGGAAAATTCGATAAGTATAGAAGAAACGAGGAAAGTCATCCCCGAGCGGATGACAAAGGAGAAAATCAGAATGCGAGTGGCTCTAGAGCACCTCGCAATATCTTGACTATAATTGGAGGACCACACATCGCGGGCGACTCTCGCAAATCCCAAGAACGGTATGCCAGAGAAGCCAAGGAAAAGCCGCTTACCAATGTGAACAATCTTGGTGAACGGCCAGAGAAGCTCTTCAAGAGAGACTGCGAGGACATTGTCTTCATGGAGAGCGATGCGAGATGGGTCCACCACCCGCATTCTGACGCACTTGTAATAATTGCCAATATAGGTGGAGATAACGTCCATCGCATATTGGTCGACAATGGAAGCTCAGTAAATTTACTGAATTTCCAAGCTTTCAAACAAATGGGGCTACAAGAAAAAGATTTGCGGCCCATGACATCGAGCATCTATGGCTTCACGGGAGATGTCATAGCCATAAGGGGGATGATCAAACTCCCAATCACTTTGGGAACTGCCCCGATAACTGCCAAGTCGATGGCCGACTTCGCAGTAATTGATCAATATTCGGCATACAACGCCGTGATTGGACGGCCGATTCTAAAGGAGATGAAGATCGTAACTTCGATCTATCATCTAACAATGAAGTTCCCCACTCCTTCTGGAGTAGGATCAGTGAGGGGAGTCCAATCTGACTCTCGAGAATGTTACAACGCAGCTGTAAAGCTCGCAGAAAAAAGGACGGTGAACGTTATCCACCTTTTGGACGCACCACCACCTCGCCAGGAGATCCTTCGGATCGAAGAGGTACCGCATATAGACAAACCAGACTTGGATCCGAGAATCCTTGATCACACGGCCGCAGCCCAAGCCGCGGAAGATACAATCGAGGTACCTATAGATCCTATAGACAATAACAAGGTTTTGAAAATTGGTTCTAGATTAAATAAACAATTGCGAGAACAATTGACGACTTTTCTAAAACAAAATCTTGATATTTTTGCCTGGAAACATTCAGATATGGTCGGGATATCTCCACAGGTCATGTGTCATCGCTTGAACATTGACCCCGAAGTGCGAGGTGTCCGACAAAAGCGCCGCAAAATGGACCCCGCGAGGTACCTAGCGCTGAAAGAAGAAGTTGACCGCCTCCTTGCCTGCGGCTTTATACGGGAGTCATTTTACCCCGACTGGTTAGCCAATCCGGTACTTGTACCAAAGCCCAATGGCTCATGGCGTACCTGCGTTGACTTTACAGATTTGAACAAAGCCTGTCCCAAAGACAGCTTTCCTCTTCCTAGCATTGACCAGCTTGTCGATGCCACTGCAGGTCACGCACTTTTAAGCTTCATGGATGCATATTCGGGATATAATCAAATCCCGATGTACGAACCTGACCAAGAACATACCTCGTTCATTACTGATCGAGGACTATACTGTTATAAGGTAATGCCCTTTGGTTTAATAAACGCAGGTGCGACTTATCAAAGGCTAGTGAATATGATGTTCGCAGACCTCATTGGAAAGACAATGGAGGTATATGTTGACGATATGCTCGTAAAGTCGCAACATGCGAAGGACCATATCACGCACCTACAAGCCATGTTCGGCATATTGCGAAGATATAAGATGCGTCTGAACCCCTTAAAATGCGTCTTTGGGGTAGGTTCCGGAAAGTTTCTCGGTTTTATGGTAAATCAACGAGGAATAGAAGCCAATCCTGCGAAGATTAAAGCGTTGGTAGAAATGCCATCACCGACTAAGCCAAAGGAGGTTCAGAGCCTCACAGGCAAAGTTGCGGCTTTAAACCGCTTCATATCCAGATCCTCTGACAAGTGTAAAGAGTTTTTTCAGATCTTGAAGGGTAACAAGAGGTTCCAATGGGATGAGAAGTGCGAGCAGGCTTTTCAGGCGTTAAAGACGCATACGGGGGCAACCTCCAATTCTATCAAAACCGTTGCCGGCGAGGTTTTGTCAATTTATTTAGCCGTCTCCGAGTATGCGGTCAGTTCGGTACTTGTCCGCGAGGACCAAGGACATCAACACCCTGTATACTATGTCAGTAAGCGATTACTAGACGCCGAGACACGTTACCCTCAGATGGAGAAACTAGCCTTTGCCTTAATAATATCGTCAAGAAAATTGCGACCTTATTTCCAGGCTCACAGCATCGAAGTTCTGACAAACTTCCCCTTAAGGCAAGTTTTAGCGAAGCCAGAGGCATCGGGGAGAATATTGAAGTGGGCCATGGAATTGAGTCAGTTCGATATCAGGTATAAACCAAGAACTGCGATCAAGGGGCAAGCCCTCGCAGATTTTATACTTGAGCTACCAAGAACAGAGATAGCGGTTATAGACGGTGGAAATGACGTCGTCATGACAGGCAAAGACGTATGGACATTGTATGTCGATGGAGCCTCGAAATAATGAAGGTTACGGTAGTGGGATATTGTTAATCGGTCCCAACAATTTCAAGGTACACGCCGCTCGCGTTTCGAATTCTCTGCATCTAACAATGAGGCCGAGTATGAGGCTTTAATCGCAGGTCTGAAATTGGCCCTCGAGATGAAAGTCGAATACCTACAAGCATTTAGCGACTCTCAAATCGTGGTATGTCAAGTAAGTGGAGAATACTTAGCGAGAGGCGGAAGATTGGTTAAATACTTAGCCATCGTCCGTGAAATCATGCAGAAATTCAAACATGTAGTTATATCTCGAGTACCGCGTACTCAAAATGCCCATGCAGACGCCCTGGCCCGACTGGCCTCCACCAGAGAAGCCGAGTTACTCGACGTAATTCCGGTAGACGTATTGTCACATCCAACCATAGATCGAGAAGCAATCATGGAGATCGATGACGCTCAGGAAATTACCTGGATGAGTCCTATTGTCGCATACCTCGACAAGGGGGTCTTACCTAATGATAAAATAGAAGCAAGGAAATTGCGACAACGAGCAGCCCGCTATGTGATATATGACCAGAGCTTGTATCGCAGAAGTTTTAGTCAACCGCTTCTCAAGTGTATCAGTGGTGAAGAATGCGGTTATATACTGCGAGAAGTACATGAGGGAATTTGTGGCAATCATACTGGAGGTAATTCCCTTGCCTTAAAGATCATGCGGCAAGGATATTACTGGCCAACACTGCGACAAGATGCCCTCACATTTGCAAAAAGGTGTGATAGATGTCAGCGAATAGCCACCTACACGCACAAGCCTCCGAGTAACCTCCATTCTATCACGAGTCACGGCCCTTTGCGATATGGGGAATTGATTTAATTGGCGAGTTACCCAAGGGAAAAGGCGGAGTCAAATACGCTGTAGTCGCAGTTGACTACTTCACAAAGTGGGCTGAAGCAAAAGCACTCGCGACTATCACCGCAGTGAAGTTGCGCGAGTTCGTCTACACTTCCATCATCTGCCGTTTCGGCATCCCGCATACGCTCATTTCAGATAATGGAAAACAGTTCGACTGTAAAGAAATGCGGCAGCTATGCGATGATTTGGGGATTAAAAAAGCCTTTTCCGCAGTCGCTTACCCGCAGAGTAATGGACAGACTGAAGCAGTCAACAAAATAATTAAGCACACCCTAAAGGGAAAACTACAAGATCGCAAAGGGGCATGGCCGGATGAATTACCGCAAGTCTTATGGTCCTACAACACAACCCCTCGATCTACAACTGGCGAAACACCCTTCTCACTTTCTTATGGGTGCGAGGCCATGTTGCCAGTAGAGGTTGGGGCCGGATCCTTGCGCAGAGACGCTTTGGATATCTCGCAGAACAACGAGAATCAGTTGCTTTACCTTGATTTTTTAGAAGAAAAGCGTGATAAAGCACAACTACAAAACGCGGCTTATCAACAACGAACTGCAAGGTACTTTAACTCGAAGGTTAAGATAAAACCTCTGCGAGTAGGGGACCTGGTCCTAAGAAAAGTAATGCCAAACACCAAAGTCCAATCCCACGGAGTCTTCGGAGACAATTGGGAAGGACCGTACATGATCGCAGATCAAATTGGTGATGCCACTTATCGACTCGCAACACTCGATGGGACCGCGATCCCACGAGCATGGAATAGCGAGAGCTTGAAATTCTATTATCAGTAATATTCGCGTCCTTTGATTCGAGTACTTATACTTAGACATTTATTATTCAATATAATTCCTAAGTATAGGGGCATGTATACCCGCATGTATTACTGATTGTTTGAATAAAAGTGCCTGTTAAGTTTTTTCTACTTTGTTACACCAATTTGTAATTAAAGTCGCATATATATATATATATAATCGCGGTCACACCAAGTTGTGATCAAAGTTGAAAATAAAATCGCAAGTACCCATGTACTGCGTAAATATTAAAATGCATACTATCCCCGCGTGGATAGAAATTTGTCCAAAAAGTAAGAGGAAATTCTTTAAGTACAAAGTGCGAGTACCCGCGTACCGCATATATAAAAAAAAAAACAGCGAAACAAAAGTAAAACTAAGATAGAAAATAATCAAGCAGCGGGAGTAGTCTCATCAGGAGCAGCCTCATCCACGATCTTGCTCACAACTTCATTCTCGACCTCCTCAGCCTGCGCTCCCTCGATTTCATCCGGAAGGTTGCCGTGAGTCCGGGTAGGAGACATCGAGCGAAAGGCTTCAGCCATTTCAGCAGCTTCATCTCCAAGCAGCGAGAAGTCGAAGTCAGGGACCTTAGAGAGAGTAGTATAAATATAATCAGACACAGCCTGATCATACTGTTTTTTCCCACTCTCTCTCTCAGCCTCTAAGTCGCGAGCCATCTCAGCGATCGTGTCCTGCGACTTCTTGAGCTCGAGCTCCAACTGTTCTTTGGCCCTGTTGGCTTCCTCGAGCTCCTTGTGAAGTTCCTCCATCTTGGCCACCTCCTGCTTCAGCCTCTTTATGTTTTCCTGAAAATGGGCGTTCTGCCTCTTCAGCGAGTCAGTTTCCTTCGAAGGCGTGGCCACGGCTTTCATAAACAAAGCCACAGATTGTGCGGCCAGTTCAGTTGATCGAGAAACAAGTTCCTCATAAGGAATCTCGGCCAGTAATTTTTCCTGCATAGCCAGGAAGTCGCGAGGGCGAACCGGAGAATCAATGACAACCTTCTTCCCCTTATCCTGAGTGGTCTTGGCCAACTTCTTGGAGGAATCTGCAGCGAGCGAAGTCATCACATCGCTCTTCCTCTTCTGTGCGACGACTGGTGAAGAAGCCGGTGTCCCACCCTTTTGCTTGATCTTCAGGACAGGGGCAGACTTCAGGAAAGTCATGTCTGCGAGCATAAAAGACAGATAAGTAAAAAAAAAAATCACGACGCTACTCATCACGTTATGGCGAAAGGACGAGTTACCTGAAGTTTCTCGAGGAGTTTGCTTGGAAAGCCGTTTATCTATCCGCTCCTGCTGTCTCTCAGATGGTTCTTTATATACTGGCTCCCGTTGAAGACTCGCGTTCTCAGGGATCAGTTTGTGTTCTCGCAATTTGGCAGTCGTACACAGCAATCGCCAGTCGCGATCTTGTACCGGAAGACTCCCAAGAATTTCAGCTACCCCCTTTTTATGAGCGTTAAGCGTTGGTCGAGCCGGTACATCCGCGATGACAACAAAAGAACGAGTTAGCAAAAGATCTCGAAAAACAGAGTAACAAACCTTATCTAAGTCAACAAATATGCGACATACTGGGTCTGCGATTAAAGTCGGTTCTGATCCCAGGAACCTTAAAAACGTAGAACCATTTTGACTTCCAATCACCCATGTTCGAAACCATCCCCTCAACCCCGTTGATTTCAGAAGTCGCCCATTTACTAAAGCAAAAGAAGCCGTTATGAAGGCCCACGCTCTTTATGTCATAAAAATAACTAAATTCCTCTACTGACGGAGCTCTATGGGCGTACTCCATGTACATCGCATAGAAGGCTAGAACAGTGCGATAACTGTTGGGTGTTAGCTGAAAAGGCGATACGTCATAGCGTCTAAGAATGGCTGCGACGAAAGGATGAAATGGGACTGTTACACCACATCGAAGAATGGGTATTGAGATGACCACGTCCTCCGTAGGGATGATCGCAGGGTTGGTGAACGGAAGATGCGCTCTCTGAGAGGGTTTGGGACTTTGAAACGCAAGCCGCAACAGATTTAACCTCACGAAAGTGGTGAAGTCAGACTTGACGACTCGCGAGACTAGGTCTTCGCATGAGAAAGGCTCGTTCAGTTGGGAGTCGTCAACCGAGTCCGTCCCGCTCCCTTCCGCTTCCTCTTCTTCCCCACCTGACTCGCGGGCTGGAGTAGTCCATCCCTCCTCCACCTCCTCGACCTCGATGTCAGGAGCCTGCCTCGTACGGATGAGGTAGTCGCGAGCTGACACTGTGGATTCACTATCTCGGATATCGATTGCCCCAGGTTCGGTAAGCTCCCGTACCATCTTCTCGATCTCCACAGAAGACATAGGACCTAACTCTATCTCCGCGGCCTCCATTTCGGAGATGTCCGTAGGGAGAAAGCGTCCCTCTCCTGGTCCGATTCCCCGTCAAAGGCGCGACCTCCTGATCCGAGCTGCTGGCTATCCGATAGATCGCTCATCTGAAAGATACAAGATCTTTTCAGCGTGATGAATGTGTGAAAAGATAAAGATAAGTGATCTCACCCGCAGTAAACT
The DNA here is from genome assembly GCF_029168945.1 of Cannabis sativa. NCBI lineage: Eukaryota > Viridiplantae > Streptophyta > Magnoliopsida > Rosales > Cannabaceae > Cannabis > Cannabis sativa. The sequence goes on from NC_083601.1 coordinate 43,002,439, forward strand.
ATAAAAGTCGCATTCAACAAGAAAGTCAGACTCTGTGCGAAAACTGACCCTTCTATCGATATGCGAGAAGAAACGTAACTATCTTTGGGCGAGTAATTCACGCATCCTTGGTTGTGCGGTGTACCTCCAGAAACGGCTGGGAGTTTCCCAGTGACTCAAGAAGTATGCATTTTCGAGCATAACCCTGAAGTTACTGGGAGACACCCACCGTTTCGAGACAACCTACCAACCAAAAAGTACGATCATTCGAGTATTAACGCACGTCAACAAATGGCTGGGCGTATCACAGTATCTCAAGGGACATATAATCGCGTATATGGCCATTAGAATACTGTGACACACCCACCATTTGAAAAGGCAGTTAATACTCTTACCACTCAGCCCGCGACACGAAAAGATCCTAAAAAGTCTAATCAACAGTTAAACAGAAATAAGTTTGGAAACATGCGATTATTCAAGTTGTTCGACCGAGCCCTCGCGAGTATTCAAATTGTTCATCCGAATATCCGCGAGCATTCGAAGACGTGAATCAGTAGTGATCAGTTTTTTGCGATTATGTCAATTTACAGGCCCTACACTATGAGTATTACCCAGTATCATTTACCAAAACACATAAATACCCACTAGCATACCTTCCTAAAAAGAGTTTTCCATGAGCACCCAAAACCAGAAACACATTTTCTTCAAAATGCAGAAAACGAAAATGCAGGGGTTTAGAAGCTAACCTTTAGTTTCGATTCCTGCGGTTGTTCTCGATCACTTCTGAGAATGAAAATGCGGTGGGAAATGACAGAAAAGTTGGAATGAATTTCTTTTTTCTGGGCTGTATATACTGGGGAGAAGTTAAGAGAAAGGAGGGAAAAACGGGATATTTGATTCGTATCAAAGCGTTTAAATACCCCTATCCCTTATTTATTGGGATTGTGACACGTGGCAACCAGAATGCCTAAGGTCGCCCAATCCAACGGCCAGCTATGGCCACGCCTACACGAAAACCGAAGAGTTTCGTGACGTGGCATCCTAGAGATAATGAAAATTAATCATTACAGCCGTCATTTTTCGAAACCCTCGATGGGACAACCAAAAGGTCACCTCCTCGTGACAACCTTTCACCTGTCTCTCGAGCAGTAGTTTCCCTCAGTGACCGCTCAAGTCACATCGCGAAACTAGGGGCATGTGTTATAGTGAGATTTCTCTCACTTAGAAACTCGAGACCAGACCCCTCTTTGAAGGACACGTGTATCCAGACTTCCAGTGAAGGCTGAAATGTCCAGGGGAGACTTCTCGAAGTTTAGACCTCGCCCAGGATAAAACCAGCGAGGTATCGTGGATGCGACTTAATTCATACCGCATAACTGTAATCCTCATCATACAGGGTAGACCCAGCTCGCATATGTCAGAACATGTGCGAGTACCTCCCTCTATACCTCCGCGGCAAGTATAGAGGCCAATGCCCTATGATGCAGTTTTGGTCCCAATGACCCAATAGCCCTAACGGACCAGTGTAAGTTCGCATGTCCAGATGCTACCAACTTCAGCATGCGACGTCCGTATCGAGCGATCACCTAAGGACGCAGACGTTCCAAACGTACGTGCGACCCTACGAACTCAACAGACGGAACACGAACGGTCAACTCGCAGATGCGAAGGACGCATACGTTGATGAGTTCAGTAACTGTCATATATTTATTAATGTTAACGTTGTCTGAGTTTAATCATGGCAATTCAATGTGTAAATAATGGATTAACAATAAATGTGATCCTCATGTAACCGATTGGGCACCTGCTTTGTATATAAAGGGGTGATCCACCATGAAAATGCACCTACGAATCCCTTGCTACAGTGGACTAAGCAGAACAAAATCTGACTGAACCACTATATTTCATTGTCTTCTGTATTTTTTCCAGCTTTATTGTCTGTTATCGCATTCCTATTGGAGTACTCGCCGTTTTAGGTTGAATACTCGCATTTATCATCTCCCAAACAATTCTATCTTTTACCAGCTAAATTACACTTCTTGGTGTTGTGAAATTCTAGTAACAACAATGTGTCTTCTTGAAGAAAAAAAAAAAAAGTTAAGAAAATTATGAGGTACACACACAAGAAAAATTGCAATCTCTTATTTCTGTTTTTGGGATATATGGAAAGAAAGCAAAATTAATGTCTAGGCTTGCTTGGTTAATTGTGCTTATGGTATAGTATAGCCTAAATGACTTCTTACCTACCCATGTACCTAAGCCATGTGATTTTAACCGAAAAAGACCTATTGATTCCGAATAGAAATTTGTCAACATTAGTGGAGAGGAGTATGTCATTCAAACTTATTGATCATGTGTTAGTGGGAAGTTGGAAAGTTAGAACAGTTGTGATATTGATGGGAATTGCGATGCTTTATGTTTGTATGAATTACTTACTTGTAAATTGCACATTCAACTTAGTTCTTAGAGTTGGCAAGTTGAAATTCTGGTTATTGATGGATTGAAGTTGTGCAGGTGGTGGTAACAATTTAATTGTTGGAAAGTTCAGCTATCATTGTCAGTTTTTTTTTAGTTTAGTCTTAGTTTACTCGGGGACGAGTAAAGAGTCAGTTTGGGGGAGTTTGTTAGGCTATTTTTAGCCTATGTTTCGGATCCAATTTATGTGCATCTTTAGCTGTGTTGGGACGGAATTACGCTTGTTTTCTATGTTTTCAGGTTCTTTGGAGTAAAAGAGGTCTCGGGTGCAGAAATTCATTGAAAGACGTGCTGAGCCGAAGAAAAACTTAATTTTTGAGTTTTTGCATATCTGGCCGCGGCGATGAAGAGGCTCGCCGCGGCGAGATACGAGAAACGAAAGCACCTAAAATTGGCGATTCTCGCGCGGCGAGAGGAAGCTTGGCCGCGGCGAGATCCGTACGGACCGGGGTATTTTCGTCCATCGAACCCTAAATTTCAAGTATAAATAGAAAACTGCGATTGGAAGTCGGGGAGAGCGATTTGGAACCCTAAAACACGAGTGAGAGCGGCAGGAAGAGCACAGAGATTGAAGTGAAGATCCAGAATTCATCCACCAACAGTTCTTTTCTTTATTCCTCTTTAATTTATTTATGTTGAATATTGCTATAGGAATGGTTATGGATTTATTTCTGAACTAAATTTCCCATTTAGGGAGGATGATGATTGTTGTTTAATGTTTTGCCTAGTTAATGTTTAATTACCATTCCTCAATTCTTGTGTGTGAAATTATCTTAGTTTGTTCTTAATTTCATGTTTAAGATTGATCACCTTGTGCATGCTCTATGATCTCAATTCAAAATCTGAAAAGTGAGAATTGAGAATGCTAAAATTAAGATAATCAATGTTCTATGTGAAACGAAAGTATTTGCATGACTTATGTGACGAGTAGATTATTGCTTAATGCTGATTTCATGTTAGTTTAATTAAGGAATTAATTAGATAACATGTGATTTAGAATCTAGAAGATCTGAAAGGAGCTAGGTTATTTCATAATCTGTCATTCACTCCAAGAATAGGATAGTAATTAAGCATTAACGATTTGGGTAAACAACAACAGGATTCTCCTCCCTATTGTCTCATCTTGCTCAACTTTAAATTGTGTTATTAAGTTTTCTGAATTTCTTTCAAATTTTACTGTTTTTAATCATAATTGCTTTTGATTTACCGAATAGAATCATAAGTATAATTTAGTGGTACTTAATCCAATTCCCTGTGGGATCGACCTCACCTGTGTGAAATTTACTACTTGATTGCGTATACTTGCGTAGTGTTTAAAATTATAGCAACAGGCTCCTTCATTGTAGGTGGTGAACATGGCCCGTTAAAAAAAATCTATTGTTCAGTCTAACAAAGCCCGTTTAAAGCACGATTTGGGCCCGGGCCCGGCACGATTTTTTCGTGCCCATGGGCCGAGCTGGGCTTGACCTATGAAAATATGGGCCAGCACGGCACGGCCCATAATTCAATACGGGCCAGTACGGCACGACCTATATTTTTCGGACTTTTTAAAAATGGACCGGGCTGGGCCGTGCTAGCACGAATTTACAGCTCTTTCCATCTAATGAAGTATGCATACTTAAAAAAATTAAAAAAATAAAACCCCTTAATTTCTCCATCAGTATAGAATATTAAGATACTAATGGGTTTTTTAACTATCAAAACTGTCAAACTGAGATTGTGTTGTCTCATTATTCATTACTAAACACAATATTTTATTTAACTATTTAAGATTAGCTCAAGTAGTTATAGGAGGGTGCATATGTGTTAGAGATCATGCGTTCGAGTTTCAAGTTATGCATTGTTTAATATATAAATGCTTAAATAAGAAAAAAAAAACACAATATTTTATTTATGGACGAAATATAACGTAGGATTTATTTATTTTTTTTTTTTTTTGAAAATAATATAGCTTAGGATTTATTTTATATATTTTCTATATTATAAATTAAATTTGAAAATAATAACATGGAGAATTAGTAGAAGACACATTGTTTAGTGGGCCTGAAAGAGGTCTTTCATAGTGTAAGGCCCAACTACAGTGCGTGGGCCTGTCCACATTTCATGGGCAAATTGTTTGTAAGCAATTTCAGTGAGATGGTACGAGTCCCAGAAAATGTGGTGATTAGGATTCTGACAAAGTTGATAATCCTTCACGATTCTTTTTCCTCCACAACTAAACACTCCTCTAAATTCCCCTGTTCCACAGCAAGCCCTTTCTCCATCCTTGAACCCTTCATTTAAAAATTTAAAATAAATAACATTTTAACCAACAAAATTAAACATATGTATCGAAAGGTCACAAAAAATCATTATGAAAAGTGGTCTTCAGACTGCTATTTGGATTTGGACCAACAAAAAATAATCATTGGTAACTAAGGGAAAAAGGATACGTGCATGAGTTAATGTGGGTCAAAATGTTTAAGACTTTCTTAACATCTATAATTAGCTGTAACGAATCAGAAAACACGGACAATAAAAAAAGCATTGTTAGTGATTATAAATTTTGCAAATTCAGTGATGAAAAAAAAGGATATTCTAAAAATAATCTTAATCAAAAGTAACAACATGCTTCAACATTAAGGTTGCTGAGATGAGGTGAATGCAAAAAGTAAAGAGGTAACCAATAAAATTAAAATAACAAATGTAACAAACATTGCGCACCAAGTGAAAGTATGTTTAGCCAATTTATGTGCTTCAACATTAAACTTAACTTATATGACAAAGAAATGCCCCATAAAATACATATAATAAAACCTTAATATCAAAATATAACGTCCAATTTATTATAGAAATTATTTTGGTACTTTTAGATTATTAAATAATGTGATGTAGTTTTCACAAAAGAAAAGGTAAAAAAACCTAGGCTTAATAAAGTCTATAATGGACCATGCTAGGCCGGATCCATTTTTATACCAACATATTAAATTCTTGCTACACTATTTATTTTCTAGTTTATATATATTATAAAAATGAGTGATATTTTCTGGTAGTAGTGTACATACCGTAGTAAGATGGAGTAATCATTCTCTTTCTGAGATTGGTGTTGAGGTCATAGAGTGAATATTTGAAGCCCTTCAACTGCTTTGATAGTTTATTGAGAAGCTTTGAAAGAGCTTTGTTATGTAAGTTTGCTAAAGATGAAGCTTCTTCTATGCACTTATAGTTACCATCTTGGTTAGTTACTCTCAAGCCCGGTAAACAACCAAATTCTGGCAAGTTTATAAATCCAAATTTTTTACCCCCACTGCTATATATATCCTGCAAATTAAATTTCTTCATTTTAATTCTATCAAAAAAAAAAAAGTCTTCATTTCATAAATTTCACCACTAATTATAATCACGTATACAAAGAAATTGTTGTATAGATCGACTAATTAAGCGGAATTAGTGTGTGGATAACATGTACCTAATTTTAATATTGTAAAAAAGTCAATAGAAGAATAGATAATAGCCCGTGTTGCTCGTTCTCATTCAAACTTAGTAGACCCACTTTCATACCACTAATTAAGAAAATAATAGTCTATTGCTCAAAAGATTAGTTTGAACACGTTTAATACTGACCTAGTGCCTATCATTATATCATATATTGAGTCATTGACTGTATAAATTAACTTTTTTTTTTCTTTTGGTATTGGAAGAGAGCGATTCAAATTAACACTCCCTTTTGTGATAGTTATGAATCGGTAAATTATGTTTGTGACTACAATAGTAAAAAACTGGTTTTACTTAAATATCTAATAATTTATTTTTCAGTTGTAACAACGATTCTTCCAATAAATAGAGTATTATTGATGCCCATGAGGTGATAATTATTTGAAATTTTTACATGAAAAATCCATTTTACACAATTTATTACACAATTACTCATACACGCCTATGTCTACATTTTTACTTACAAAGTTGGTTTTATTACACAAATACCACTTAGTCATCATTCCATCCATCATCAATCAAATCCTACTCTCTTCCATCTCTTTTTTCATTTTCTATCAATCAATCCATCATTTCACTCTCTTTTTTTATTCTTTTCTTTTTATTTTTAATTTTATTTCAGTTTTTAATTTTTTATTTTTAATTTTATTTCAATTTTTTAATTTTTTAATTTTAATTTTATTTTCAGTTTTAATTTTTAATTTTTTTTCCATAACAATTCTTCTTTTCTTTTTATTTTTAATTTTATTTCAGTTTTTAATTTTTAATTTTTAATTTTATTTCAGTTTTTAATTTTTTATTTTTAATTTTATTTTCAGTTTTTAATTTTTAATTTTTTTTCCATAACAATTCTTCTTTTCTTTTTTATTTTTAATTTTTAATTGTAAAGCTAGTTTCTTATATATTGTTGCTTAGGTCTAGGATTGACTTCTATCAATCAAGGGAGAACTATATATATACATATATGATATGCACACGTAGTGAAGATTTTTGAGACGTACACAATGATATTATTGTCAACATATATAGTAGATATTAGGAAATTAGGTATACCAATACCAACAGCACCACGATTCTAAGATTTTATTTTTGAAATATCTCAAAATCAGTCTAATATTATTTGTACAAATTAAAAACGCGCATGTTAGTGTGTCTAATTAAGTCAATAAAAATCACTATTGAAAGAGTGATGAACATATATAGCATTGCTATTGAAAAAACTGATGATATACAACATTCACGTGCAACAATATTAGAGAATAGTGTGCAGAGATTTCATTGTCAACGTTTCTGGAAAAAAAAGATAATGTTGGTGCTGATGTTCGAACCGAGATTTATTTTCGGTTTCTTTTTGGTTTTCTCCCATATTTGAAATTTTACACCTTCTGTATGTATTTTTTTAATATGTTTTTTATCTAGTTGTTTCCTGTCCATTTTTATATCATCAATGGGTAACAATGAGATTTATCATGGATGTTGATGTTCAAAGAGTTTTTCCTGTATTTTAGTTTGTATACAGTTGTTTTGTAGTTTTATTATAGTTTTGCTACTTGCATATGTTATTTCACTATAAAATTAATTTGCAACTATTTGCACAAAACTTACTATGTATAACTACTATTTCTTAGTCCCCATCAAATTAAATTCTTGCATAATATATAAACTATCATAAAACGATAATGCAACTATAAGGCAACTATTTGCACTTGCATACAGTTGTTTTGTAATTTTATTATAGTTTTGCTACTTGCATATGTTATTTCACTATAAAATTAATATGCAACTATTTGCACAAAACTTACTATGTATAACTACTATTTCTTAGTCCCCATCAAATTAAATTCTTGCATAATATATAAACTATCATAAAACGATAATGCAACTATAAGGCAACCAAAACAAAAAATAAATCAAAATGTAACTGTATATAACGTAGATGTATTATTCATGAGGTTTTTTTAAAAATTTTCACATCATACATTGTTTTGAATTTGGTGGGAGGTCCAGATCTGTTTGTTACAGATCTACATTTCATGAATCTGGATTTCGATATTAGGGGGAGTTGTTTTGATCGAATAAAACAGAAAACAAATGTGTAATTTCAGTTTCTTCACAGTTTTTCTGATTTTTTTTTCGTCATTTTCAGTTTAGATCATTGCAGGTATTCTTTTCCAGTTGATTTTGCCAGAATTAATAGTTGTATTTTTCTCGTTTTGGTTTCATTTTGGTTGCTTTGCGGTTTTGAAACGAGCGCGTATTTTCATCTTCATGGTTCGCTCTGTACAGCTGAAGGCTTAGTGCATGTGGTATTTTTGTAAATATTTGTATGTGGACTGTATAAATGTTTAATGGGCCGGCCCAAAGTATTTTTGTAATTTTTTTTCCTTTTTTGTATTTTTTTGTTTTTTTCCCTAATTATTTTCTATAATAATGATTAAATTAAAGTATATAATATGTGATACTTAATTACATGACACAACAAATTGTATTGGTGCTAAACATGGCTGGTGCTCTCTAACATTTATCTTAATTTTATGCTTCAAATATTAAATATTTAAATCCCATATTTTTTTTAACAAAAATCCAATGCAGTGTTTATAAGACGTTAATCTACAAGGTAGAGAAATTAAGGGAAGGGAAATGCTTACTTTGATGACAGTTGTCAAGTTGCCAATGACCATCTCAATGTACTGTGATTTGGAGTAGGTTTTGAGGATGGTGGAATTGGTTAAGAAAAGGCTCAAATAATCATTACTGCCAATGCTAATTAAGTAGACAGCATTAGACAACATCAATTCACCTCCAACATTCCCCAACTTATTTCTCAACCAACCCTCTACCTTCTTATAGTACCTTACCTGAGTTTTCAGATCGATCACCTAAAAAAAAGAAGTCCAAATATTATATAAAAATACTCAAAACTCAAATGCATGCGCTCTCTACTTCTCTTTTTCTCTTAGGTGAAAAAAAGCCTAAAAACAATATTGCTTGCAAGCCTACCATTTCCATTGATATCTCTTCTCTTTTTCACATTGTTTTACTTTATTTCCCTTTTCTATTTCAAAAAATGTCCTATGCCTATCATACACATCATCACTTGACAAGGATATAACATACTAGTATTTTTCTGGAGAGGCTCATTTTTGGAGTCTGATGGTTTAAAAATGATCACTACGTACTGCTCACTTTATCAATTTGTGGACATAAAACATTATGTACATTTCCACGCTTCCAAAAGTAAATTTGGCTCATTCAAATGACAGATAATAGCTAACCAGATTCATTTCTTATCCCTTTTTTTTCAAATTTCAAGTGAGAACAGGAAATTTAAGTAATATTCTACAAGTTAAGGAACTATAAATTATAAATTATAATGTGCGTTTGAATTGAATCTAACATATGAAAATTTAAATAGCTTAATATAAACAAACATACCGATCCTTGAAACGTTTCGACCAGAGCACCAGCCCCTGAAGAAGCAAAGTTCACTCCTTTATAATAATGGCGAAACCCCGGTTGTAGAAAAGGTGGAATCAATGGTAGGTTAGCATATTCAGCTGTAAAAGAACACACCATATGTACACATATGACATAAATACTAAATAAGGAACAATTATAAACACAACTATTAAAGTTTAGGAGGCAGACAATATGTACATAATGTTAGTTAGAATAAAGTTGCTTTTGTATAAACAAGAAAACAAGATTGGTATATAATATAAATGATGTGTACATATATATTATATGAGGAAATCTCACCAATAAAATCCGATATCAACCGGCCATCGGAGAATCTTCCGGTGGGGAACTTGAAGTAAGTCTCTCCATAAGGCCAGAAATTTGCTTGGTCAAGAGTTGTGGTGTTGATGTAGTTGTTGTTACCGGCATCCAAGAAGGAATCTCCAAAGATGAAGAAAGCAATTCCATGTTTCTTAGAAGATGGTTTAGTTACATTATTATTACTCTCACAAACAGGGGATGTGATAAGTAATAGGACCACATAAATATCAAGGAATAATGCAAGGAACACACACCTTAATCTTTCCATGATTCACTTCTTCTCAATACAAAGTTTACAATGTTTGTGCTCATCCAATAATGTGGTTTTGTTTTATTATATATATATAATATATATAAATATATATTAGGTTAATATTACTTATAAGTAGTTTTCTTTTTAATTAGATTTAATTAGGTGATGTTAAGTGTAACTTTAATTTTTTTTTAATTAATAATGTATTTTATTAATTTTATAAATGAGATTTGAGATTTTAATCTTTAACAAATTTTTAAACTATTGCGGCTACATTAGTGTGTCTTTTTAATGTAATTATATATATACGTATTTTAATATGCTTCAATTAAATAATAAACTTAATTCAAGCATATTATATATACATAATTTTGAGTTACATAAGTAGAATTCGATCTCTAATAATTTGATTATGGCTTAGCCTATATAATTTTAGATAGTTTTATCTTAGATTCATTCTGTTAACTTTCATTTGGCATACTTTAATCTATGGTATATATACCTAAGTAATTGAAAATGAAACTTACAACATTGCATCTAATTTTTTTTCTCTAATAATTTATTGTTGTCAAATATTATTAATAATTAGTTTTATTTGTTGTGTTTTTTTTCATTATTAAGTATTATGAAATTAAAAATGTGATTCAAATATCTATGTATTTTAAATTTAAATTAAAATTTCTTTATATAAAATATCTACATAATTTTTATTTTTAAATATATAAAATAATACTATAAAATTAATAAAGAATATTTTGTTAAGTAATAGTATATATAGTTAAAATTAACGTAGAAAATTAACACTTTTAAACTGAAAATTTTATTATATAACCACATTTTATATAAAATAGATATATACCACGTGCTAGTAGTTCATAAAAAAATTTAAAAGTTCATTTAGTACACTATGTTATATTATATTATATTATATTTTATTTTATTAAACCGTATAATATATTGTATTTTTATATAATATTATGTTATAAATTTTGATTTATATCAAAATAAATACTAAATAAACAGTATGATAAATATAATATAATTTAATATTATATTTTACAATACAATATAATTAACCTTAATAAAGGAACCTTAAGATTTTTAAATATATGAATTTAAAAATATATATTATAATTAGTATAAATATTATTTTTATTTGAGATAATATTTTTTTTAATGCAATTTCATTTATTTAAGATAATATTGAACGTGTATATATATATAGACTATGTATACACATTTTAATGATTAATTAATTATTTTGAGAAGAGTTTAGATCTTATACAGCCACATAGAGAGAGTGAATACAAATAATTATATACATAAAAAAGAATAGTATTATGATGTCGCCAAATGACAAACATAATGAAAAAAATATTTATATAAGAAATTCAAAATTAACATAGTGTGATGATTTATAAAATAAAAAAAATTAAAAAAAAAAAAACAAAATATTAATTATGATGACTTATCTAAGAAAAGATGACAAAATATCAACAATCTATTTAATAACTATCTATGCTTTATATATGTTATAGATAAATATTCTAGCTGTCTGCTTAGGTTCTGTCTGACTTTGAATGACTAAAACAATACAATAGTTTTTGGGTTAGTTATATTGGAGAATATTGTCCCACATGGATTAAATGTGAAAGTATTGAGCCATATATAAGAAACATGGGCTACTTCACTCATTGCCAATTGGTTTTGAGTTGGAACCCCATGATTCTCAACATGATATCAGAGCCATATCCAATGTTAAGTATTGAGTCTGAGCTACTCCACTCATTGCCAATTGGTTTTGAGTTAGAACCGTTCCATATTCTCAACAAGCTATGACCAAGCAGAGCAAGAGATTAATTTGATTATATAATTAATTAGCGGTTAAATGAATTAACCAAATATATGGCTAAGAAACAAAAACAAAAAAAAAAACGTTTTCTCAACCTGTATTATTTTAAGTTGCAAAAGTCAGAAATTAGTGAAGCTGATCTTAATACGCATGCCTATTTGTCATATTATTTTGTCTTAGAAAATAACTAATTCAAACCGTTGAACTTTTGACAGTGATTATATGCATATATGGTCCTCTTAAAATGGTTGCGTATTGCTTGTCTTTATATTTAAAATAATATATATATAAAACTAACAATACATTATATATGTAAGTAATTTTTAATGGAAAATTCTACTTTTGTTAATAGTTCAGTAAAACTTCAAGATTTATTAATCTATAGGTGTTTTTTTTTTTTCTTTCGAAATTTTGAGTTCATGTGATGTGATAAACCATTGGTTCATTTATGTTCTTAGAAATTCTGTCTGTTTTCTCTGTTAAGGAATCTGCACCTTATAAGGCAGTACTTTTCTAATTAATGAAGCATTTTTCAAAGGAAAAAATTAGAATTAAGTAGTGACAACTGACAACAACCTGGGTTGCTAATAGTCCAAACTTTTTATCATTCAACCCACTGTTCTTCATTTATTTATTTTTTTATTTTAATTCTTCTCTGTAGGAAATTTAAGATATAAATTTACTATCTTGATCCTACACCAACAAAACAAACAAATCAGAATTTAAGGTCAATTTCGACCTTTCCCTGTTCACTTTGACTTTTCAAAGTTAACCCCAAAACGACCCCGTTTTGTCTTTGAACAAAACCTAGGAATGGATCGAGAACCTTCTCATTTCCTTCCTTTCTCTCTGAAATGCTAGAAACCCTAGCAGAGAGATTCTCAAAGAGAAACTCGAAGCCAAACCCTAGAAACCCAGAAATCCCAAACACAAACCCAGAAAAAGATCAGATCTACAATGATCTGATCTTTACACCCATACACACACACAAAAAAAAAAAAAAAACCAAGGAGAGTTAAGTTAGAAAACACCAAATTTTTCCCGAAGTTCACCAACGAGTTGGCTACGTCTCCGTTTGAGCTGCTCCTCAAATTTGAGAGCTCGATTCCACTATCAAGATGTTTCAAACATACAACAATGAAGATTCCAAGTCACAGGTAACTTTTTGACTGGTAATCTTATGTTTTAATACAAGTGTTTATGTGTTTTATTCTGTGTTTAATCCCTCTCTCTCTCTAGATCTAACCCTCTGTTGTTTCCTTTGCATGTACGAGCTTTAATCTCTGGTTCTTCAAGCTTCAAAGTTCTGGATCTTGAAGAACACCCTCAACCCACTTGTTCTGGTTGTTTGCTTGAGGTATATTTATAGATCTAGAGTTTGTATTTTAATTTCTGCATGTGTTTAATTTGGTTAGTTACTGAAATTAGTTAGGTGTGGATTTTCCTAATCCATTCTAACTAATTTCAGTTATGGAAATAGAGGCCGAAGGCCAACTTAGGGATTTTGTATGTATTTCCTTTTGTCCTTTGTATCAAGTTGTATTTAGTCTTAATATCAGTGTAAGTGGAGGTTTATTTTTAACAATTTCCACCTAAACCTTCACTGAGCTGATATTATAGTGGTCGAGTCATTTCTGAGGGTCATAGCTCTGTGATCCATAGGATCACCTTATCCTTGATCCAACCCTATTAAGTTTAAACAATGTTTAAACTTAGATAGGGTGATCACTTTAGTTCCCATGTCTGCAGGATTCTCTTCTGTAGGCACCTTGTCAATGTTTATGAGTCCTTGTGTCACTTTGTCTCTGATGAAGTGATACTTTATCTCTATGTGTTTAGTTCTGTCATGGAACATTGGGTTTCTGCATAGGTGTACACAACTCTGGCTATCAGAGTAAATTACTGGTTTTGTGTCTAGTAATCTTAGCTCTTCTAGGACTCCTTTAACCCATATGCTTTCTTTTATAGCTTCTGTAGTTGCAATGTACTCTGATTCAGTTGTGGATAATGCCACAACAGGTTGTAATTGGACTTTCCAACTTACACAATTCCCCCTAGTAATAGTATGTAGGCTGATGTAGATTTCCTGCTGTCCCTGTCTCCAGCATAGTCTGCATCACTGAAGCATTCTATTGCTGTGCTTCCTTGCTGCTTTTTGTACTTGAGTCCTAGTTTAGTTGTCCCAATTAAGTACCTTAGTAACCATTTCATAGCAAGCCAGTGTGTCTTACCAGGATTTGTCATGAATCTGCTAAGTACACTAATAGCATAAGCAAGGTCAGGTCTGGTGCTTACCATTAAGTACATAACAGATCCAATTGCATTAGCATAGGGAATTTTACTCATTTCCTCCTTCTCAGCTTTGCTCTCAGGGCATTGCTTCTTAGATAGTGTGAACTGTGTAGTTATAGATTGGCTAGCAATTTTAGATCCCTTCATTGAGAATTTCTCAATAATCTTGTGTATGTAGTCTTCCTGATTTAGGCTAAGTGTTCCTTCTGCTCTGTTTCTCTTAATAGAGATTCCCAAAATCTTAGTAGCTTCCCCTAGGTCTTTCATTTCAAACTCAGTCTTGAGTAGGCCCTTCATTGTGTTTACTCTTGCCCTTTCCTTACTGATTATAAGCATATCATCTACATACAGAAGTAGATATATGACTTTATTAATATCAGTACCTTTGTAGTACAAGCAGTGATCATAGTAACTCCTAGAAAAACCTAGTTTTAGCATAAATCCATCAAACCTTTTATTCCATTGCCTAGAGGCTTGTTTTAAACCATACAGTGACTTAACTAGCTTGCATACATAGTTTTCCTTCCCTTTTTCAATGTATCCTTTAGGTTGTCTCATGTAGATCTCCTCCTCTAGTTCACCATGTAGGAAAGCAGTAGTAACATCCATTTGGTCAATTTCTAGGTTGAATTGAGTAGCTAGACTTAGCATTATCCTTATAGTCTTGTATTTTGCAACTGGTGCAAATACTTCATTAAAATCTATACCCTCTTTCTGTGTAAACCCTTTGGCCACTAACCTGGCCTTATATCTTATAGGTTCATTCTTAGTTCTGCCTTCTTTCTCCTTGAATAGCCATTTACAGTCCACTATGCTCTTATCTTTAGGTTTAGGCACTACAATCCAGGTTCTGTTCTTCTTAAGAGATTCCATCTCTTCATCCATTGCACCTTTCCATTTCCTGGAATTTGGTCCTTTAATGGCCTCTTCATATGATTGAGGTTCATTATTGGCCATTTCCAATTCACTCATAAAGGCATATGCAATGTCTTCATCCCAAATATTAAAACTATACTTAGGATTAGGTCTTGGTACCCTTCTGCCCCTGTCCCTGACTAATTGATAATCCCCCAAGTCCTCTTGAGTGCCTTCATCAACAATGTCAGTGTTGTCCTCATCAGGTTCCACCTGAACTTGGTTTCCAGGTTCCACTTGAACCTGATCTCCTTGGTTTTGTTCAGGTGTGTTCACTGTTTGTTCCACCTGAATAGAGCCATTTCCTTCATTTGCAGTGTTACCTGCATTTTCAGTGTCTTTTGTACCTGCACTAGGGTTAGAAGAAATAGGCAAACATGGAAAAATATCTTCCTTAAATATTATATCCCTGCTATTGATAGTTTTAAAACCTCTTTGTTCCCAAACCCAAAGTCTATATCCCTTAACTCCTTCTGGATATCCCAGAAAAACACATTTCATAGCCCTAGGTTCTAATTTCCCAATACTTTGGTGTGCATATGCTGCACAACCAAACACTCTGAGATTAGATAAGTTAGGAGGTTTACCAGACCATTTTTCCTCTGGAGTTTTGAATCCATTTGCACTGGATGGACTCCTGTTTATTAAGTATACAGCTGTTAAAGCTGCTTCTCCCCAGAAACCTTGTGATAGTCCAGATTGCAACAGTAAGCATCTCACTTTGTTGAGAATGGTTCTGTTCATTCTTTCTGCAACTCCATTCTGTTGGGGTGTTATTCTAACTGTCCTGTGTCTCTGTATGCCATGTTCTTTACAGTAATTGTTAAACTTATCATTACAAAATTCTAATCCATTGTCAGTCCTTAGAGTTTTTAATTTTTCATTTGTTAAATTTTCCACAAGTGTTTTCCACTGTGTAAACTTAGAAAAAGCCTCATTTTTATGTTTTAACAGAAAAATCCAAACTTTCCTAGAAAAATCATCAACAATAGATAGAAAATAAACACAGCCTCCATGAGTACTTGTTTTTTCTGGTCCCCACAGATCAGAATGAACATATTCTAGTATTTTCTTAGTGTTGTGTGTGCCAGTGGAAAATTTCAGTCTATGATGTTTTCCAAGCACACAACACTCACAAAAATCAAGTTTGCATACCTTGTCTTTACCTAGTAAGTTCTGTTCACTCATTAGTTGCAGTCCTTTCTCACTTATGTGTCCTAGCCTCTTGTGCCATAGCATTGCATTTGAATCATCATTGTTGCTGTGAGCAGTAAAATTGCAAGGTACAACTGGTTGTCCTTTTAAGTAGTATAAGCCTCCATCTTTGTGTCCTTTCATGATAGTTAGGGCCCCTTTACTTATTTTCATTTGGCCAGATTCAATCTTGCTAACAATGCCTTGGTCATCTAGAACACTTAGTGAAATTAGATTCCTGGCTAGATTAGGAACATATCTAATTTCACTTAGAGTTCTGACCATTCCATCATGCATTTTAAAGCTTATAGATCCACAGCCTTGTATATCCCACCTCGGGGGAATGCCAAGAATGACTCTGCCCCCATTTGTTTTCCTGAAATCAAACATGAAAGCTTTATTATTAGTCATGTGGAAAGTGCAACCGAGTCGAGGATCCATTCATCTTTGATGGATGGTCCAACTTGGTACAACTTCACCACTTTCATATCCAGCAGTAACATTAGCATCATGCATATCAGATTTAGGTTTAGAGTTTGAGAATTTAGAATCTCCCTGTCCATGTGGTTTTTGTTTGTTATTTCTTTTCAAGAAATAACAATCTCTTTTGAAATGCCCAGGTTTACCACAGTTGTAACAGCCATTAGTTTCATCAGAGTTTCTAGGGTTAGAACTTGATCTGCCTCTTTGAAATCCTCCATGTTTGTTTGAACCTCTGCCTTGACTTCTACCTCTATTATTCCAAGGTTTTCTTGGACCTGGTCTGCCCCTACTCAGGTTGACTTCACCATTAGAATGTCCACCTTTCTCTGTCCTCATTTCTAAGTCTTTAGATTTGAGTGCTGAAATCACCTCCTCTAGGGTTATAGAAGTCCTACCATACTTAATAGCAGTCTTGACTTCTCTATAGGATTCAGGTAGTGAATTTAGGATGATAATAGCCTGGTTTTCATCACTTAGTGCCTCATTTTCCCCAGAATTTGCAAGTTCAATATGCATCCTTAAGAATTCATCCAAATTTTGATCAAGAGATTTGGATGAACTCATTTTAAACCCAAAAATCCTTTCCTTCAAGAAAATCTTGTTGGTTAGGGATTTCTGTTGGAACTGTTCTTCCAGTTTCTTCCAAATCTGGGCAGGGGTTTCTTCCTTGTCAATTAGTCTAATAATGGCATCTGATAAGTTAAATATCATGATACCAGTAGCAGTTTCCAAGTATTCTTCTTGTTGAATCTTGGTAGTCCCTTCTGGCCATTCAATAGGATCATTAAGCACTCTCAACAGTTTCTGTTGAGCCAAGAGTGACTTAATTTTCCTTCTCCAAATCCTATAATCACCAGAACCATCAAATTTGTCAATGTCAACCTTTAAATTGCTCATAATTAATGAAGTTAAGTAAAATCAAATGAAATAGATAATAATAGGCAATTCAGTTATAATGATTATTAGAAAATGTCCCAGAAATCCTTTGTTAAAGATTTCAGATTGGTTTTGTTGAGTTCTTGAATTTCTTGTTTGTGTTTCTTGATTTCTTGCTTGAGTTTTCCTCCTTCTTGATAAGTTTGATTGTTGATCTTTCTAGCTTTAACCAAGCTCTGATACCATTGTAGGAAATTTAAGATATAAATTTACTATCTTGACCCTACACCAACAAAACAAACAAATCAGAATTTAAGGTCAATTTCGACCTTTCCCTGTTCACTTTGACTTTTCAAAGTTAACCCCAAAACGACCCCGTTTTGTCTTTGAACAAAACCTAGGAATGGATCGAGAACCTTCTCATTTCCTTCCTTTCTCTCTGAAATGCTAGAAACCCTAGCAGAGAGATTCTCAAAGAGAAACTCGAAGCCAAACCCTAGAAACCCAGAAATCCCAAACACAAACCCAGAAAAAGATCAGATCTACAATGATCTGATCTTTACACCCATACACACACAAAAACCAGAGAGATTTAAGTTAGAAAACACCAAATTTTTCCCGAAGTTCACCAACGAGTTGGCTACGTCTCCGTTTGAGCTGCTCCTCAAATTTGAGAGCTCGATTCCACTATCAAGATGGTTCAAACATACAACAATGAAGATTCCAAGTCACAGGTAACTTTTTGACTGGTAATCTTATGTTTAATACAAGTGTTTATGTGTTTATTCTGTGTTTAATCCCTCTCTCTCTCTAGATCTAACCCTCTGTTGTTTTCTTTGCATGTACGAGCTTCAATCTCTGGTTCTTCAAGCTTCAAAGTTCTGGATCTTGAAGAACACCCTCAACCACACTTTTTCATCTGGTTGTTTGCTTGAGGTATATTTATAGATCTAGGGTTTGTATTTTAATTTCTGCATGTGTTTAATTTGGTTAGTTACTGAAATTAGTTAGGTGTGGATTTTCCTAATCCATTCTAACTAATTTCAGTTAGGGAAATAGAGGCCGAAGGCCAACTTAGGGATTTTGTATGTATTTCTTTTTCTGTCCTTTGTATCAAGTTGTATTTAGTCTTAATATCAGTGTAAGTGGAGGTTTATTTTTAACATTCTCTATTTATAACATTAATATCATCATGTGATTTTGAGAAATGACAATTAGAAAAACTAAATTGATGACATAAAAATAAAGAAATAGAAAATGAAGAGAGAAAAGTGATACGAGGACAATGATAAAAGAAGTAACGTAAGAAAGTTCAAAAAAAAAATGAAAACTACAAATTATTCTCAGAACAATTTTTTTTTCTTTTTGGTAGAAATAAAAGTAGATTTTCAATTACAATACCAAACAGCCTTGAATTGCTAAGAAGGCCCAGTCTCTGATTAAATTTGGTACACAAATACTGCATCAAACACTTTTTTTGTTTTTTGAACCGAGTTATTTATGATTTTCGATTATAAGATTCAAAAACTAGGAATATATATATATTTATTTCTTTCAAATGAAAGTAGGGAAATATTTATTAATGAATAAGAGACATGACTATTTGACTTGTGGTATAGTAATACAATAAGGACATGAGAAAACATTTCATATATAAAAAGAATCCTACATGACCCAAAATCTCAGAAGAGTTGAATAAAACTTAGTCTAGATTAAAGTGATGATTTTGATTAATAATTTACTAATCTCCCTTCTGTCCATTATGTTGATATATATGGTACAATAAGATGTTGAAGACTTTTCCTAGCTAGCTGTGTCATTGCGTGTTGATTAAAAAAATATATAAAATAACAAAATATGTATGCATTTGTTTCATGCTTCGATCTTGATAAGGACATTTGATATAAAAAATTGCATGATTAACAAGTTGAACAATTTCATGGCTCAGGTATCTCAAAAATGTTTAGGTAACTCAAAGTTGGTCAAACACAAATTCATAAATACTAAAGACTTAAACCACTTTAAAAGTTGTATGGATAGTCCAAGTTCTCCTAAAGGGGTATTAAAAAGAATTATTTTATCATGTGGTCGGACACTATGTGAAATTTAATACATATTATTACAATTTACAAGTAATAGACTCACAAGAGTGAAGTAGATTCCACAAAAATTGTAATTAAGTACTAGACGATTAAATTGTTAGACCTATCTTGTAACAAAAAAAAAGAATTTATTAAGATTTAAAATTAAATTAAAACAAATCAATAAAATAATGGGCAAATAACAATGATAAGTTTAAGTAATTAATGTCAATTGTATTAACTTTTTATGGTCTAATATAATTTAACTCCTATTTCAATTTCATGTGATAGCTAGTGAATGAACTAATTCAATTTATATTCTTATTAAGATATATAGAATCTAAATTATATGACAAACTCCTACACTTATGTGGTAAATTACACATATAATTTGAATTAAACAAAAAAAATCTTAATTGCTACATAGACTATATTTACTTTCGTTCAATATCAAAATCTCTGTGTAATTCAGTATGGCCTTATCATCTCACTTTTCAAATTTTGCATAAAAATCATAAACAAATAAAAAGTGATCAAACAATTATAAGCATTAAACACAAATGAAATGCACATAAGAAATTGAAGAAAAAAAAAACTAGAATTTAAAGCGAAATACTTAGTGGAATCAACAAAATTGTATTTTTTAGCAAAAAGTTTTTATAACTTCTTATGTGAATAATTTGATTATAGTAGTATTTAAAGCGAGATTATTACTTGTAGATAGGAGAAAACTCTTTAAGAGAGACTAACAATCTTTTATTTTATTTGTAACATTTAAGTAAATCTGTCTTTTGTAGTTTTGTAGACGTTGATTTTTGTAACATTAAAATTTTCAACTTTAATAATAAAAATAAAAGTTGTACAATTTTTATTTGAGAAATGCTAAAAAGCATCAGTAGTGTCAAACACCCTCCTACGTGTCAATATTGCTATTGGTCTAATTAAGTTTCGGGTCCCATATAGTTTAATATAATAACTTTTAGGGAGTATTCCTAGTCAATCGCAAGACGACATGTCTTAAAGGTGCTAGGCACCACTGGTGCCCAATAACAATGCTCTTTTTATTTTCACCAAGATGAAAATGTTTAATCTGCCCAGACAACTGAGCTACTAAGGTCAATCAGTGCTCATTACTTCATGCATTTATTGATATTTTGTGGGGAAATGCTAAGGGGCACATATGCCAAACCTAATTGGCCAAAGCTTGTGCCAAGCAAAATCCAAGCTTGGAATTTTATTGATTGCTCTTGAGAAATTTTTTGATTAAAACTGTACCAACACAAATCAAACCAAGCGACACACTTGTTGTAGTTGTTGTCTCTGCTTCCACACTAACCGGGAATTCCCAATACAAACATTTGAGAATGGTTACCTGGATCACAATTTAGAAAGCAAATTTTGGGATTTTGTACCAATAAATATTACTTTCCTACATATGAGAATTTTCTGCAATGACTTTTTCTGTCACCACAACCACAAACTAATACAAGTCTCTATATATAAAGCTACCCCAAAACATGTAAGGTGTCCATAGCCTTTATTAAAACCAATCTGCCACCAATTATATATTGCAGTTGCCACTGTTGCTCTATACCTATATTTCCGTGTTGTTTCATGCTATAAATATACATATATAGATATATAGTTTGATTAATCCTCTGTTGATTGTCAATTGTACGTTATGTCATGTTGTGAAATGAATATAGCAATGAATTAATATATACAACAGGGCATGCATGAATGGCAGTGGCAGAGGCAGAGGCACTTGAAATTAATTACATAAAAAGTCAAAAAAAAAAAGAGCGTTTATGTCACAAACATAGAAGAATCTATCTTCAAAATGAACTCGAAGTTTGTGAATTTAACGTAACAGTTCATTTGAAGGTGTGGCGTTAGATGTAAAAAGCTAATGCGCACTTTCTGAAGATGGTCTGAGCAGTGGTAGGAAATAAGGATGCCTGAAAAGTTTCTTGTTAAATAAGTTACATAATAACTTGTTTGAATGGTACAAAACACAAGAAAGAGCATGCTCAAAGAAAATGCCTACCATGTGATCATTTACTCTTTTTATGTTTGAAACTTCAATTTGGATTGAAAGTTGTTTAACATCAACGTCTATGTCACATTCCAAGGCAACCTGCAAAAACGAGTTCCAAATGCTTTTCAAACTATTGATTAATTGTTAATGTTCATGAAAACACATCCATATCAGATCACAAAACAAACCTTAATCTTTAAAAGGGTTACATGAAATGCCAACAAGTGAGTCTTAACATCTCCCATTATTTTCATCTGAATCATGTTTTTCTTAGAATCTTCTTGCATTGAAGCCACATCAAAAATATGGCTGACATTCACAGATTGAAACAAAATCCTTGTTGGAACAGTCATGTTATAGCTGTGAGCAGGTTGTAGAAACCCCGGGACCCGAATTGTCCCAATAGACAATCCTTCATGATAGACATGAAGTCGAGAAGGACTATATCTAATCCCAACTTTGTTAGGATTTTGAGCACTTAGAGTCAAAGTAATGACAGAGGAAATGAAAAGAGTTGAACCCAAATGAGGATTCAACTCATATAAATCAAGCTTTACTGATTGGAGGCTAAAAATAGGGCTTTTAGGCTTTATGACAAAGGCAATGATCAATGCAGCTATTCCTATTAGTAAAAGTACAAAGAAAATGAAAAGGAAAAGAAAAAGACAGGATCTCTTGAAAGAATGTTCGTGACAGAATTTTCCATGACAGAAATATTTTGGTTTTTCTGATTGAACATCCATGAGTGGAGATGTTCATTTTTTTTGAGTTCAAGATTGAATAGGATTAGAGTAATGTGATTTAACTGTGATAATTTAAATAATACTTTGTTTGTAAAGGAAGGAGGAATTTGATGTTTTCCTTTGGACTAAAGCGTTTGTGTTAGTTATATTCTTTGATACCAAAACTTCCAAAATGACTTGCAAAAGAGAAAATTTGTGTGTAAAAGAATCACTTTAAAGAGAAAGCTCAAAGTGAATTTAATTCTATATTATAAAAACATGCACACTTTGTTCTGAAATGTATGCAGAAACAAAAATTTTATATATGAATCCATCGAAGCAAAAGGAACAAACTCTGTTTCTCTTTCTTAAGTTCTAAAACTCAAGTATCTTATTTACATATATATATCGACTAGAGAGTGGAGAGACTAGAGAAACTTTATGGCTTCAAAAGGTTATGAAATGCTGAATCATCGATTAACAACAACAACAACAACAAAAAGAGTGACCGCAGTGGAGATTATTTACTATTATTATTTTTAGTTTGAATTTGGAGTAAAAATTATTAACTGAAAGTAAAATAATTATATTCATTACTATTATTATTTAAAAAAAAAAAAAAAAAAAAAACCCACAATTAACTAGTAACAAATTACTATTCGTGGAGGTGGAGTTAAAGAATATTTATGCAGTTTTTTTTTTTGCTGGAAAAATTTAGAACCTAAACTTTAATAATTAAATTATATAATTTTGACAAGAAAACAAATTAGAATTTAAAATCAAAAACATAATGAACAAAAAATCCTCAAAAGTAAAACTCAAAGAGTTGGACAATTCTCACACACGAGATGACTTATAGCATCACTAAGGAGGAGACTAAATTTAGTGTCACATTATTATTAAATTTAGTATCAAAATCTATTTTCACTCTAACCACAACACCAAAAATTATACAAAAAAAAATATTCATTATTATTATATTAATTTTTTAATAAAATAAAAAAATTATGGTATTCACATTTCAATTTACACATAATAAATTAAAAGATAATTTTACCATACACCCATCCAAATAAAAGAGTCACATGTGTAATAGATAGTTTGAATTTTATTTCATCGTGCTAAATCTTTTAAAAATTTTCAAAATTTTGCAAGGAGTCTTAAATAACTATAATGTACACGACCATAAAACAAAATAGATTAAAATTCTACAATGCATTAGGGGTCCACCGATGCACTCCTTATCTATTTCAGCATATGAGAGGATTTTTTAGCCTAATTTTTTTCATGGTCGTCTACGTTTTAGTTATTTAGGACATTCTATAAAATTTTGACAAATTAAAAAAACTTAACACGCCGAAAATAGGGTTCAAACAGTACTTTATTTCACACATATAAAATAAAAAAGTTTTGCGTGCAAACCCTATTTTCGACATGTTAAATATTTTTGAATTTTTCAAACTTTTGTACAATATCTTAAATAGATATAACATAGACAACCATACAAAAATTAAGCTAAAAAATTCTCTAAGATGCAATAAATAAAGGTGCATAGATCCCTTTTAAAAAATACATTATAAAAACAACATTTTTAATTTTATAATACAAATAATAATATCAATATATATAAATATAAATTAAATAATAATAATAATAATTAAAATATATATATAACTAGAGTGCTACGACACATATACCGTGCATTATAGTTATATACGACATGTATGTTGTAAAGTTTAGTGCTACATTGAATGAATTATATAAGCTAAATCCAAATTTTAGTGCAACGTTGGAATTGCTCTTAGACAGCGATCAAACAAAGCTGATTATAAATGGATCATAAATTCAAGAATAAATCTCCTAAATATGTATGTTTAATACGTTGTTTGGTATTAGTAATTATTCAAATCTATATTAAAAACTTAATTACACAAATTATCCTAACTTCACTAAATGTTTAAGGGCTCGTTTGGAATGTCGTATTAGATCGTATTGTATTGTATTGTATTATATTAAATTGGATTATGTATCATATTTTTATATAATACTATGTTAAACTTTTTTTTTTGCTGAAAAACAAAACTTCATTAAACCGAAACTAAGAGTTTAGTGAGCACATGGGGACTCACTTCCCAAAACCGAAGCAAACCATTACAATCATGCGACAAACCCCATCTCGCAAGAGAATGGGCTGCCATATTATTTTTCCGAGAAGTCCAACACACCCCTACATTGCCATTGTCGACCAAAGTGAGAATCCGATTGAAAGCAAAGTGCATCAGCCAATGCGGAGACCTTCGCTCAGAGAAAGCCTTCACCACAGTTTGATTGTCGGAGTAAAACGTTCCCACATCAACCCCCAGTTGAGCCGCCATATTAAAACCAAACCGCAAGGCTTCAAGTTCCCCATGCAGAGGAGAATTAACCACAGCTTTTGCAGCTGCTATTGCAAAGATAGTACCTGAAATGTCAAAAATAGCAGCTGCCACCGCACCCCCATCAGAAGCCGAAGCATAATCAACAAAACACTTCATCCTAGCAGGTCTCGGAAGCCCCCAGCGAGTCACACAAATCCCCCCTTGCTGCGGATCGTCGATTCCACCCTGCAATCTTAACTGCTTAAACTCCCTAAACCCCTTCTCTATAGATTTTTATATTTCTTCCAACACCAGAATCCCTTTGTTATGGAAAAGTTCATACCACATATAGTTTTACATAAAAATATTACATAAAATACAATTCAATATAATACAATACAATACAATACAACCTAATACGGCGTTCCAAACGAGCCCTAAAATAATAAAAACCACACGCTGATGGGATGCCATGATTTATTCAAATCATCAAATCTCCATCCAGAAAAAAAAAAAAAAAAAAAAAATCAACTTCTAACTAGAAAAACAATTTGTTTCAAAAAAAAAACTATAGAAAAGAATTCGAAAAATATATATATATATAAAATAATGGAAATTAATTAAAATTTAAATCAAAACTCAGATATTTTTTTTCTTAGAGAAATCAAATCTCAGATTTTTATAGGAGAAGTATATCAAATCAAATCAAATCAAGATTTTTGCCCATTAACAAAATATTTGCATATTTGGCATTAGTTTATGAATTTTCTTTAATTAAAAATTTCCTTTCTCAATTAAATAGACAGCTTTTTGTCATAATTATCACGAAAAGAAGAAGAAAACAATGGTGCATATGCATATACAAATATCTTCATTATCATTCATCACTATCAAAAGCTAAACAAATATGCGTCTTAAAACCGACCAAATTTAAAATTAATGAAGCATTTCGGGTTTGATAGGACTACATGCGTCATTTATGTCGAAAAAACCCCCAAGGAGATGCTTATTGCAAGGACCCAAATAAATTTGGGCCAAATCTAAAAGGTAATAGGGAGACGTGAGAAGTGAGATGAAGGTTTTTGGTTAGCAATAATAATCACCAAGCAAGCAGCATACAAAATTTGAAGTTATACTCTCAAAATTCTATTTCAACCACAAAACTAAAAATTACACTAAAAAATAATTTTTATTATTATATCAATAAAATAAAAAAAAAATAATAATATTTACATTTAAATTTACCCACATTAAATTAAAAGATATTTTTCCAATGCACCCCTCTAAATAAAAGACAGTTTAAACTTTATTTTCGGTGTGTTAAATTTTTTTGAATTTTTTAAAATTTTACAAAATGTCTTAAATAACTATAATGTACACGACCATGAAAAAAAAATAAACTAAATTCTACAATGCATTAGAGGTCCACCGATGCACCTCTTATTTATTTCAGCATATAAGAGAAATTTTTATTCCAATTTTATTCATGGTCATCTACGTTGTAGTTATTTAAGACATACTGTAAAAAAATTTTTAAAAAAAAACACGCCAAAAATATGATTCAAATAATCTATTTCACACATGTATAAAATAAAAGAATTTCGCATGCAATAGATTGTTTGAACCTTATTTTTAGCGTGTTAAATTTTTTTAAATTTCTCAAAATTTTGTAAGATGTATTAAATTGATATAACATAGACGATCATACAAAAATTAAACTAAAAAATTTTCTCATATGCAACAAATAGAAAAGTATCGATAGATCCATTTTAAGAGAATGCATAGTAAAAACAATATTTTTAATCTTATAAATATAAATAATAATATCAATATATAAAAATATAAATTAATAATAATTAAAAAAAAATTATCGTAGGTAGGCACACAATATATATGCTGTAAAATTTGGTGCTACATTGGATGAATTATATACACTAAATCTAATTTTTAGTGCAACGTTGGAGTTGATCTAACAACATCACTAAATAGTGCACCATTTTACTAAAGAGCATTGCTATGAGGCACCAGTGGTGTCTAGCACCTTCTCGACATGTCACGTTACGATTGGTTAGCGATACTCCCTAAAAACTATTATACTAAATTATATGGGACCCAATACTTAGTTGGACCAATAGCGATATTGACATATAGGAGGGTGCTAGGCACCACTAGTGCCCTTTAGCATTTCTCTTTACTAAATTAGTGTGAAATTTTCACACACCATTTTACTTTAATAGCACACACTATTGGTATCCGCCCAAATTTACACCATTAATATGGTGAGGGATTTTTAATTCTACACCAATTTGGTGTAAAAAAAAAAAATCATTCTAACCCTTATTTTATCTTATTTTAAAAAATAATCTTACATTTTAATCCTCAAAAAATAATTGATTTAAAATACTAACATATTTGAAAATATAAAATAACAATAACGAAAATACTGATATTAAATAAAATAAAAACAATGTAATACTAACTTATAAAATTAAAAAGAACAATATAAAAATAAACATTAAGTACAATAATAATTTAATAGTCAAATTAATTACTTGAAGATTTTAACTTTGGAGAATATCAAAATATTAGTTATATGCAAAAATTTTGTTTTGTAAGGCCAATATAGCTAGGTTTTGGTTTGTTTTAATTTTGTAAGTTCATTGTGGTTTTGTTTTGTTTTGTATGGCCAACGTGGCTAGTTTTATTTTGTACGGGCAATGTGGCTAGTTTTGGTTTTTGTAAGGCAAGTATGACTAGTTTTATTTTTGTAAAGCTAGTTTGGCTAGTGTTAGTTTTGTAAAGCCAGTATATGTCTAGCTTTAATTTTGTAATGTCAGTATGGTCTAATATAAACACATCAGATGTATTGTAGCTACCTTCAATAATGGAGACGAGAACAGATAATTACTAATATTTTCCTCAAAAAAATATGAGTTACAATATTTATATGAAATTTCATATTTTATTAAATATTTGATATTTATTTTGTAGGTGTTCTAATGTTAGATTGTAAGTTACAACTCTCAGTTTAGAGGTTTTTTATTCTAATATTAAGGTTTTATTGACTAGTTCTCTTAGGTTATCTTTGCATGCCCTCAAAATAGACAATGAACTTTTATAAATAGAAGAAAATCATCTACTGCTTGTGTAACGTTGTTAGCTTTGTTATTTTAATCTGTATCGATTTCTCTTAAAACACATATATTAGTTATATAGACTGAAGTATTTTGAGAATATTAATATATTTGAAATGTTTGATATTATTGGTGAGGGTTTTTTTTTTTTTTTTTTCATAATACGTTATTTGCTCATTTTGAAAATTGTGTATATTAAGATTAACTATAGAAGTTTAATATTTATTTTTTTAAAAAAAAATTAATGTTTAATTGATTTAATAAATATTTTATTTTACTAAATTATTTTAAAATTTTAAACTCAAACTAGTAGTCGTGATATAATTATGTTATAAAATTAACTATTTTAAATTATTAAAATAGATAATATAAAATGCGAGATTATTTAAGTAAAATATATTTATTTAGTGGGATATTTTGTGTAAATTATTATAATTGTTGCACTGAAAAGAAAATATTTTACACTAAATTTGTGTAGATTCTATACCAAATTAATATAAGTATTAGTGGTAGTCTAACTAATAGTTCAGAGAATAGAGATCGTTCATTTTACTTTACTTGAAGAAAAGTTTCACTTGGAGATTCTATGTTTGTTTGTTTTCCTGGGTTATCTTTCACATTAATTATGTAAATAGGTTTTCATCTTCTTATTTAAGTTTATTTATGTTTTTCTAAATTATTCAGTTTTTAGCTTTGAGAGTAGACTAAAATGAAATTTAAATTATTATTTTTTTCAACTCTTTATTATACAGTCACATATCACAGCTATATGGTACAGCTAAATGTAGAGAATTATTGTAGAAAATAAAATTTCCTTTGCAAAGTGCTAGTTTAACACGATGCCTTACATAAAAAGAAAGAAAGAAAACTATTATACAAAAAGCCGTTGAGACTTGAGACTGCTAATAAAGTATTATTATTTAAAATAAAAATAGTAAGCCTATAAAATATAAGCTCCGGTTTTGCAAAACATTAATGTTAAAATGGATAGTGGTTTTTCTTAAGTTTATCAACAACTCCGAAGGCCAAATTAATGTATATAAATAAATGACACTTGAATAAAAGTAGATAAGGCAAACAATTCCACTTGCCCTTTGTCTGTTATCAAAATTGGGACCAATTCTTTTTAGTAATTATTCCAAACAAAAAAAAAAGAAACTTTTAATATGGAGTACACATACATTTTATGTCTTGGTGCAGTGACATAATCTAATCCTACATGGTAGAAAGGTACATAAATAAATTATAATTGTGGGAAAAAGAAGAAAAGGTTAGATATCGCATTCACATGGACATAAAAATGCAAAGCAGCCCATCACCTTAGGCTGCCATATATTAGGATTGGAGCAATCATTCATGAGGGCCCCTTTCTGGATTGGAATTTGTAGCCTACTCCTAATCTTTTTGCTGCCGACGTTAGACCATACTCAGTCCTCACTCACCCCTAAGTCATCATTCATTTCCACCACTCACTACTCTCTCTCTTTCTCTCCCTCTCTGTTTTGCAGGGTCCAGCTTTTTGCTACTTGTTAGGTACAAACTAATAAAACGCGTGTGGTTCACTCAGGCCATCATCTATTCCTAATTTATTCTTTTTTATTTTTATTATATGATCCAGTAAGTCACACACTTATTTTGAACCGCTTGCCATGTCTATAGCGTTAGTAAAATGACTTAAAGTTATTATTTAAATTAGAAAAACGTTAAAGCCATTTTTATAGTTCTTTGGGAAGAAAAAAGAGACACGCAAGGAAGGAGCCATAGTGAAAGACTGAAAGAGTGATTAATACCCAACAACGTGGCCCACCTTCACATTTTGGAGATGTAATGTGGTGATGGCAGGTAAGGTGAGGTGCCTTTGAGGTTAAAAAATTTGACCCCCAAAATTGTCTTCTGCTTTGGCCCCCTCTCCTCGGTCCTTGCCTCGTGGAAGTCAAAGGTTTGGCCTCAAAGACCACATTTATTTACATATTTATTGTTCATAATGCAAGTTGCTGCTAGATGACAAAACACTTCACATGGCTGACTCATCTATGTATCGTCGTATCTGCCCTTTATATTTTATTCATGTTGTAACTTGTAACAACATCACATGAACCTCTAACCTCAGTAACATACCCACCAAATTGAATACAAACCCTAGGATGAACTCTAGACACAGACACCCCAAAGTAGAGAGCTCTTCGTATCATCATCATTCTGCTTATTATTTACGACCAAAAGAAAAACCTAAATACAAATATTAATATATACATGTCCATTTCATGTTAATTTCTCATAAATATTACTGAATTTCCATTATCATGAAATCAAAATGTAGTGAACATTTCTCTTATCATCAAGTAACTCTTAAAGGGAAGAGAAAGAACAAACAATGGCCTCCAATAATAAAACAATACGGAGCACATCGAATACAGAAGAAAGAAAAAACAAATTTGACAATTATCAGGTCTTAGTATATTCATCACAAATCACAGTTTAATTGATACAGACATAAAATAGAGCAACACGAGTTCAATGTCTTGAAGGTAAGAAGTAAAAGCTAATATCTATATATACTCGCGATACAATGATAGCTACCTTCAACCACTCTTCCACACAAAGGCTTATGCATGTTTAACTGTTTTGTGTGTACTCCACTTCCAGACGAACAATTCCTGCAAGTACCAAAACTGATTTTGATTTCCATAAAAATAAGGCAATAAATCTTATTTCTGTCCTTAGTTAAATCGAAGAAACATACTGAAAAAGGGGGATGACAGTTTGACACTCACTAACATGTAGCCTTATTTACATAAACTAGCGAAGGTGGGGAACTTGCTCAGAATGCTTCCCCAGACATGGTAAAGTCATCAAAACTCCAAAGATCCATTGTGTTCCCGCCGTCCTGAGTTGTGTCACCAGCGAGTAAAGATTCAAAAGAAGTAGCATCCCAGTTTCCATCAAGATACGGCATCTGAAAGTACTTCATCTGAGACTCAAAGCTGGAAAGCTCCTCAGAAAGTGTCTTTGAATTGTTTTCTTCAGCTTGAGGGACCACATTCTCTGAGTCACTTTTCAGCTTCTTCATCGGGTTAGCATCCTCTAGAAACAGGGAGTCATCACTTTCTAAAGTGGCCGAAAGAACAGAGGAGATTTCTGGAGTCTTTGAGCCACGTTCTCCCCAACCAAAGTCAGAGCACTCAAAGGAATTGCTACCCTGATCAGAGCTAAAATACAAGGGTGTGGTAGACGTAGCTGGAGTGGGTTTAAGCCCAACCTCTTGATTTGCAGGAAGAGACTCCACATAATCATAGTGATTGGTAAGTGGCTTCTCTTCAAGAAACCCCATTGCACTGTAGTAATCCTGATCTGAGTTATGCCCAAGATCAAAACTTGCGTTCATATTCGACTCGAACGACTGAACAGCGTTAGCCTTAGGTAGTGATCTCTTAAGATTATCCTTAGCTGAACGTTTAGGGGAAGCACGAGGAGTTTCATCCGGGAAATTAACCTTAGCTTTACTGCCACGGATTCTTCGAGCTTCAGCATCGTAAGCTCTTGCAGCTTCTTCAGCAGTGTTGAAAGTTCCGAGCCAAACACGGACCCCTTTCCTTGGGTCTCTGATTTCCGCAGCCCACTTACCCCATGGACGCTGACGAATTCCACGATATTGGTTCTTCCTCTTTCTCTTAGCAGATTTTTCAGCTAGCCCATCAGATTCGGTATATTTCACCGTTGTGGAACCTTCAATCACACACGAAGAAAACGCATCAAACAACAAACTTAATAGTTTTGGGGCTCGAATGCTCACGGAACCTACCAGAAATATTTTTTCTAGAGTTTCCGATCTTTCAAAGTAAAATTAAAAACTTTGAACTCAACCAAAATATTTGATATATCACTGAATAATAATAACAAAAAATCTATCTCTACATAAATTTCTTTTCCATTTTTTGTCAAAGGATCGTTGAAAGAGAAATGTAAATGTAACGACTGTTGATCTATGTCATGTACATAAAAGTTTTTACCTTTTTTTTATCTCTGCAATATGTAATGAAGGATTGTGTTAATATAAATGCATATTATTAACTTTAGATGAAAATGAAATATGAAACCGTAAAATTTTGTAAGCTATTCCATCGAACTCAATAAAAATCTCAAGAAGAGGCAACTGTCATAATTAAAAAAAAACATGTAACTTTTTATTCAGACACTAAATAATAATCCCAAAATAAAGAAAAAAAAAAAGCATTTACAAATATGAACTCCAAAAATATATATGTTATAATTTTGAGCCAGAAATAATACATATGAGTAATTAAAAACATTTTACGACTGACTACAAAATTCAGACTTTTTAAAAAAAAAAACACATCGATTAGTTATAATTATAAGTGCATTGAATATCTTCAATAAAAAAAAAATAACTCAGTTTGTTACAACAAATAATCGGTCTTACCTCGAGATACGGTTGGCTTGTTACGAGCAGTGAATGCAAAAGGCTTAACATCAACTACATCATCATCAAAATACTCAACATCAGATTCATCCTTGAAGCCCTGGAAATCGGCCTCGAAATCATCGTCAAGATCAACGATTTCCGATCTCAGATGAGATTTCTTCGAGAAACGTTTGCCGGAGTTGGATTTCTTGAGATCCGGCCAGAGATAGTTGGAGGTGAGACGAGTGGACCGCGGCGGCGCATTCGTCGAGATGAAGTCGGAGATAATAGCTCCACCACACATGGTTCTCGATCCACAGCACACAAAGCCTAGATTGAAATGGTTATGGAAATTTTAGAGTCAGAGATTGTAAAAGAAGAAAACTTTTTGTGGGTTTTTGATATTGAAGGAGAGAAAGTTTTAATAGGTTTTTGGTTTTTGGTTGTTGAGCGAATAAAAATGAAAGAAGTTAGTGGGAGATTGTTCCCAAAAAGGTTTATATATTTCTTTCTTCTTCGGCAAATTGGGGAGAGTCGGCTCAAGCCTCAAGCCTCCAAGCAAAGCGGGTATTAGGAGAAATGTGTTTTTACTATTATACCCTTACTCCAGTTGTGGAATTGCATATTTTTGGTTTGGTATTAGAACAGTGAAATAGTCATTTTGCATTTGAGGTGAGGGAATCTTCTTTCAGGTCTACTGGTCTAGTCAGCAGCTATTGTTACCGTACGCCCTTTAAACATGGCACACGTGTTTGTGCTCGCGCGCAAAAAAAAAAAAACAAAAGCTTCTCTTCTTCTTGTTCTGTTCAGTTATGTTTCACCTAGCTTTTTACTGACCATTTCGAAAAAAAATAATAAAAATAATAATATTGATATATTTTTTGAAAACAATAATATATATTTTTTAGTCTAATCTTTTTTTCATATTTATGTACATTATAGCTATTTAAGATAACCTACAAAATTTTGAGAAATTCAGAATAATTTACAATATAAAAAACAATGTTCAAACAGTCTATTTTACACTCGTATAAAATAAAATAGTCACGCGTGCAACACACTGTTTGAATGTATTTTTCGGCGTGTTAAACTTTTCTAAATTTCTTAAAATTTTGCAAGATGTCTTAAATAATTATAATGTACATGACCATAAGAAAAAAATTTGACTAAAAAAATATTTCGGGTGCTAAAACAAATAAGGGTACATCAATGTGTTTTTATTATTATATTTATTTTTAAATATATATATATATTTTTTCTTCCTGTATTTTAAATAAAAATAAATAAAAATTATTTTCTTCTAGAGAATAAATAATTTGGAGAATTTTAAAAAATAATTTTTAATATGTTTTATTTAGAATTTTACAACTTAAAATTATTATTTATAAAAATATTTTTTTAAAATTTTAAAATTAACAAAAATACATTTTTATAAGTAATTAGTAAAAAAATAACGAAAAAATCAACATCATGTAACTCAATTAAACCATAAAACAAAAAATATTTTTGTAAATAAAAAAATTTAAAGATTAAAAGTGAAAATTTTTGTGTGTTGAAATAAATATATAATTTTTTTTTTCAAATTTTTGGTTAATTCTGTTAAAAAAAATAATAACTATTGTTAATGGTCATTTGGAGAAACAAATTCAGCAAAAAATAAAATGAAATAACTATGTTTTTTTTTTATTTATAAAATATAGGAAAATTCTACAATGCACCCCTTTAAAATGGATATATTGATGCACCCCTATCTGTTTTAGCATCCGAAATAGTTTTTTAGTCAAATTTTTTCTCATGGTCATGTACGTTATAGTTATTTAAGACATCCTGTAAAATTTTAAGAAATTTAGAAAAGTTTAACACGCCGAAAACTATATTCAAACATTGTATTGCACGCGTGACTATTTTATTTTATACGCGTGTAAAATCGACTGTTTGAACATTGTTTTCTATATTGTAAATTATTCCGAATTTCTCAAAATTTTGTAGGATATCTCAAATAGCTATGACGTACATGAATATGAAAAAAATTAGACTAAATTTTTTTTTCTGAATGCCGAAATAAGTTAAGGGTGCATCAATACATCCCTTTTAAGGGGGTGCATTGTAGAATCACCCTAAAATATAAATTACAGTTTTATGATTTGTTTATGTCTTTTTATAAGATCTAGGATGATTTTTTAAAAATAACAATCATAAAAAAAAAAAGAAGAATATTTTAAAATAAAATATAATTATGTTGAATTACCAAACAAAAATCCTGGAAGTAATATGGAACAAAATCCATTTCTTTTAATAATTTTCTCAATTATAATCATTCCTTAAATAGTATTGGAAAATTCTACAATACACTCCCTTAAAATGGATATATTGATGCACGCTCATCTATTTTAGCACTCGAAATAATTTTTAGTCAAATTTCTTCTCATGGTCATGTACGTTATAGTTATTTAAGACATCCTGCAAAATTTTAAAAAATTTGAAAAAGTTTAACACGCCGAAAAATACGTTCAAACAGTGTGTTGCAAGCGTGACTATTTTATTTTATACCCGTGTAAAATAGATGGTTTGAACATTGTTTTCTATATTGTAAATTATTCTGAATTTTTTAAAATTTTATAGGTTATCTTAGATAGCTATAACGGACATGAATATGAAAAAAAATTAGACTAAAAATTCTTCTGGATGCCGAAACAAATCAAGGGTGCATCAGTACACCCCTTTTAAGGGGGTGCATTGTAGAATCACCCAATAGTATTTATTATTATTATTATTATTATTATTATTATTATTTTGAAAAGTTTAACATTGTTAAATAGTAACTAAATTAATTGAAACAAATCTTGAAAAGTTTTTTTTATTTTTTATCTTGAGTAACTACTTTTATTGTTGGATTGGATCTTGGATTAAGTAAAAGCAAAAAATCCTAGGGATTTCATTTGGTGGGCAATATAATCTAAAAATTACTAATACCTAATTTAAACTTAAACGCGTTTACTTAAATAGATATATTTACTTTTGTGTATATATATTACATTTTACTTTTTTGGCTTAAAATATATTTTTTGTTTGATAATTTTTTTAAAATGTACTTGTTTTCATATATAAGCATTTATATATAGCCTATAATTCTATATATATATCATAGGATAATTGTGGCAAAATTTATTAGATAGTTTCCTAATTTATTACATTTAATTTAATACTTATATATAATAAAGTAAAAATATGTAAAGTGGTGTTTAGTTATAAAATAAAAATACAATAAAAATGAGAATAGAAATAGTAATAGGATTAAGAATAGAATAAAATAAAATTTTTATTCTTTTGTTTGGTTAACACTATGAAATCAATAATTAAATAAGAATTGTGGTGTTTGGTATAGTGTGGATTCAAATTGAATTTTTATTATTTTGACCAAAATATTCTTTACTCTTTTAAAATAATTTTTGTTTTATAAAATTACCATTATATATGGTACAAATAGAAAAATAATATATATTTAATTATTTATCACTCTCAAATTATACTTTTGAGATCTAATTATCAAATAATAAAATATAAATAAATATTTAATTTAATAGTCAATTTTATATTAAATATTTAAGTATCAACATAAATATTATTCATATAATTTAATCATCATATATTGTCTATCCATATAATTATAATAATAATATTGTTTTCCTATAATTCTATACAAAAGAAATATATAGTAAACATATTATTGTAATATTAAATGTTGTAGATATATGTTTTAAAATAAAAAATGTTACTCATATAATTATAATTTTAATCATTTATTATTGAGAAGGCTAGATAAGGAAAAGTAATTTTTATTTAGTATGGAATGGCTTTTCAAGTCATTTTATTTAAGAAAAGTAATTTCCTAGTTTACTGAATTACTATTCCTATATATTGGAATGAGTTTTCCAATGATAATAAACAATAAAAAATAAAATTATGAGGACCATCGGGTCCACTATCGGGTCCAATATCGAACTTATCAAGCTATCTTCTTCAACCTTAACCCCCCCCCCCCTCCCCCAACATTAACCTACCATCAGACCCTATATCGCGCCTACATCGGGCTAGACGAAAATCGTAGATTCCCCCTCCCCCAAAACACAAATTCGAGCCTAAAAATCTCAAAAATTACATATTTTTTACTAAAAATACAAACCCAATTCTAAATTTAATTGCTTTAGCTCTAAATCATGAAAAGATAAAACGAAGTTAAAAATTCATGAAAAAAATTAGGGATTACCTATGACGAAGATATTGTCGGCGTTGGGTGGTGTGGTTGCGGTGGTCTGTGGGTGTGTGGTCCCAAGGTCGAGGTGGTCCGATTGTGTGCTCATCCGTGTGCGTGTTTAAAGTTTAGAGAGAGAGAGAGATGTTCAAATGGGAGGGGTAGAATGGGGTTTTACAAAAAAAAAATGACCTATTCTACTAATATTGAAAAGCTTAGGTTGAGTAAAATAATTTTGGCCAAATATATTAATAATTAGTCAAATTTCCCTATTTAAATCTGGTTTTAAGTTATAATTTATTGTGGGTAAGAGTATCATTTTATATTCAATGAATAATAATGTGATACTTATTAGATTATATAAGGAAAATTGTCTTAACATATCAATTTTCTTAAACAATATATCTTTTTATTATAAAAAAATTGAGATATATCTTTAAAATATTCATAAATATTTTTGAAAATTCATGGTTCCTCAAAGTCATATGATTTTTTTTTTTTTTGATGTGAATCAAAGTCATATGAATTAGGAGGAGAATACAATAAGTTGGTAAGTGGCTATTAAAGAAGTAGCTAGTAACAGTAATGGTAAAAGTTAATTAGTATTTTGAGGGTTAGGTACTTATATGTTGGGAAAAATAGATAGCAGTGTTCTTAATATGTCACGGATGACCTTATTATGTCATAGAAATATATTTTCTTCTTCTTTTTCTCAATGGATGTTTTAACATATTATTTGGAATGGTAATTTTTTCACCTTATTTGACTGAACCAAAGAAACTCTAATTAAATTAATCATCCGATTTCATTCACGAGGCCTATTAATTAATGTATTTTTATACACACAACACAACTTATTCATCATTTTCTTTTCTTACTATTTTTCAACTTTCCCACTTTTCTCCATCATCACTTCTACTATTCAACTTTTCAAATCAACATTTTTAGGGCAAAGTAAAAGTCGTCAATTCACTACTTTATAAACACAAACACACCTAAAATAATACTAAAAAAAGGAAATATTGGACTCGCATGATGGAAATTATTTTCAATTTGATTTTTGGATACTTAAGAAAAAAGATAGAAAAGTCTCATCCTAATTCAAATTTAATATAAGAGTGAGCTTGAAATTTGTGTGTTTGTTCTTAGGGTTGAGCATAAAATTTAGAAAATTGAAAAAATTATTCAAACCGACCTACCGAATACTGTTGTAATCGAAACTAACAGAACAAAAATTGAAAAAAAATCACTAACGGTTAAAACTGTCATTGTACGGTTTAGTTACCCATTGAAAAGTCAAAATTTTTAATAAATTGAGAGAAACATATGTAGTATTAGTAATTTATAATTTTTTTAGGGGAATTATCCCATATACTATTTTTTTTTTCAAATTTACGGTTTGGGTTTCTAAAGTGGTTGCAGCACTAGTTGCAATAGTGGTTTCTATACGATTTTTGTTGCAATTTAGGTTGCAGCGTTAGTTACAATAGGGGTTTCTAGGTAGAATTTTGTGAAAATGCAAAAAAAAAAAAAAAAAAAAACTATTTTGGAGTGTAAAAATAAAAAATTTCTATTTTTTTATTATAAAAAAGTAATTTTGTTTAGTATTATTGATTTGAAAGTTAATATGGGCGATTTTCATTTCTTTATTATTATTTTTTTTAAAAAAAAGAAAAAGTTAATATGGACACAATAATTTGTTCAAACCAATTTTTAGACTGAATATTAATTAGTTGCCCAAAGGGGATTTGGTACGCAAATATTTTTTTATTTTTTTAATTTTCTGCACCGCCTAATTCTTTTTTTTTTTCCAAAAAAAAAAAAAAATCTAATCTTAATTTTGGTTTAGAAACACTGAATGGCACTACGATTTAAAATAAAATTGACTGAATATTATACACTTGTGGAAGATAGTGGAATATACTAATATAAGAAAATTTACACAATTTTGTGATTTTTTTAATTATTATTATTGCATTTTAATGGACCTTTCTTAGAAGTAATTAATATTAATGAAAAGTCGTTCATGCTACAACACATGCAAGCCAAATCTTTTATAGGTAAAGGGGCATAATAACAACAAAAGTCTAAAGAAATCATAAGGTATGTGAAGTGATCATACATATATTAGGGCATAATATCTATTAGGGCATCCCCAAAGCTGTCTACGTGGAGCCTATTTTCATTATTTTAATATATAATTAATATACTAACCAATCATATAAAAAAAATAATAACAAATAAAAAATATGTAAGCATCAGTGCTCAACAGAAGCAACTATACTTTTATTACCCATTGAAAAGTCAAAATTTTTGAGTTATATGGACCCACTTTTCTAACAATATCACTTATACCATCTCTCATTCCAATTGCATGGTGCTTTTAACTATGTAATAACTAAAATAGCCATTACACTATATATTAAAATACGGATTTAGATATAATATGATAATTACTTATAAATTTTTAATTTCTTATTTGGATATATAATTAGCAATTACATAAAATTAAAATAATTTTTAATACATAATATTTAAAATAGAAATTTTTTAATAATTATACAATATTATTACACTTAATTCTCATGAAACATAAAAGTTGGAGAGTATAATTGAAATCTCTTAAATACTTCCAATTATACAGCTATATTATAATTATGTGGTTAGACAAACATGCAAAAATATAATTACATTCAATTTCATTTTTCTCCTAACTTTCCAAACGTGCACTAAAGTATCTTTAATTTTTCTTTTATAAATGGCTTGATTAACTTATTTTTTAATTTTATAAAAGAAAGGCTAAATATTCTTTTAATAAATTCAAAACGAAAACTTCATTAATGAAATTAGATGAAAATTATAATTTTATAAATATTGTGTACTTATAGCATTAATGATAAACTAGTTTTAAGTGCATATTATAAAGTATTTTAGAAGTGTGTTTTAGTTAATTAAATTCATTTTGTGTAAAATTATACTTATTTTTTAGTTGTTTTAAGTTTAAATGTTAAATTTCATAATACGAATTAAAATAAAAAAGAAAAAACTTGTTTAATGAGATGAAAACATTGTGAATAAAAGTTATACATATCTCTATCAGCTTTTGAAAACATGTGAACTCCAAATAATATTGAAAGAATTATATATAGCTAAAAGTTATAAATATCTCTATCAGCAATGTCTTGTCGGGTCGGTCTGGATTAGTGGCCTGTCGGGTCAGACCCGACCCTACCCATTTGTTATTCCTAGCCAAAATATTACTGATTTTCTTACCAAAAAAAGTCTACTTGTGCCTCTCGACTCGCTACCGTCTTTGTGGGATTGAAAATAATAGGTATACTTACGTTGAGAATTTTCACATCAGTTTAAAAAAATAATTAGGTTTATTTGTTTTTTTAAAAAAAAAAATACTTATAACGCCATAAATGATAAATGTATACACTAAATATAAAAAAAAATAAATAAATAAATAAAATAAAAAAAAATAAATTGTAATTTCTAAATGGAATCGTCTAGCAAAAAAAAGTTGTATTTGAAAATTGAAATTGAATATTGTCGTGTGTTTCAAATTATTATTGTTTATTTATGAGAAAGCTTTTGACGAAATAAAAAGAAAAAGAAAATAAGGAGGAAAGAGGTTCATGAACCCAAAATCAGAATATACTATCGGCCACAAAATAAGGAACAATTGGAAAGAGAGAGAGAATAGAAATGATAAAATTCAAGCAAAACGACAAATCTTTGAAAATTATAACATAAACTAAAAAATGTCAGGTGGTAGGCCCATATGGTCAGTAGTAAAACACACACTTGTCACTTGTGTAAATAATTTGGCCTGTCTTTTCATTTGCTATTATCATATATTTTTAAATTAACAACATATTACACGTTTTCATTTCATTAAAGCAAAAACATA
Organism: Cannabis sativa; assembly: GCF_029168945.1. Classification (NCBI taxonomy): domain Eukaryota; kingdom Viridiplantae; phylum Streptophyta; class Magnoliopsida; order Rosales; family Cannabaceae; genus Cannabis; species Cannabis sativa. The sequence goes on from NC_083601.1 coordinate 43,042,935, forward strand.
TTACACGTTTCCATATTACCGTAACAATTTACAACTACAAGAGTGTGTGCCTTTCTTACTCGGCCAATTTAAGTATCATATATATTTTAACTTTTTTAATTTTATTTAAATAGGCCATCGTTATATTTAAGCTGTTTCGCGAATTGGAGGATGGGACTAGATTCGGGACTGAAGTTTAGGTCTGGGTGTGAGTTCGGGTTTAGAGTTCAGAACTGAGTTTGGAGTTAGGATCCAAAATTCAAGTCTGGGTTTGGGGCCAAAGTCGGAGTTTAGAATTTGAGGTCTAGAGTTGGAATTGGGTTCGGGGTCAGACTTTGAGTCTGTGGTCTAGGTCCGGGTCCGGAGCTGGAACTGGAGTCTTGGTCCTTAGGCCGAGTCCAAAGTTTGGTTTGAGGTCTGGTCTGAAGTCGAGTCCAGAGCCGAGGATTGAGTTCTGGAGCGGGTCTGGTCTGGGATCTAGATCCGGGTTTGAGGTATGGGTCTGGAGTTCGAGTACATGTCCGAGTCAGGGCGGAGTATGGATTTGGGTTTAAGTTTGGCTTGATGGAAGTCTAAAATATTGATTAAAAAAATTTTAAAAGTAATTTTTTTTTTCAAATTTTTTTAACAACAAAATTTTCAAAAAATTAAAAAATGTAAAAGTAAAAAATAATTTTAAAAGACATGTTTTTTTTTAAATATTTTTTATTCTTTTAATTGAAAAAAACAAAAAATTAATTACTAAATACTAAACACCACTTATATTTTAAAATATATATTATTGTTATTATATAAATAAGAGTTAATTACGGTAAAAGTCTCCAAAAATTTACGGTTGATGCAGATTAGTCCCAACTTCAAAAATTGACGGTAATAGTCCCCAAGGTCACATTTTCTGTAAGTCCGTTGGTCCCTAACTTAACTGATATGTCAAACCTAAATAAAATACCACGTGTCAATTTTTTATTGGTCAAAATAATAATTGTAATTAAAATAAAAAAAAAAACTAAAAATTATATTTTAAAATCATAAATTTATTTTTTTTTATCTTTTTTTTCCATTTTTTTATATTTATTTTTCTTCTTCGTCTTCCCTGACCTTCACCCACCCAGCAGTGATTTCAAAACCACCCCGACTTTCACCCACCCATCCCCAGATCTGCTAGTTCAAACCTACTCTAACAGTGATTTTAAGGGCTCTAAACAAGACTAGAACCCTTATAATGGCTACTGCCTAAGCTCACTTAAGCTCCACTGTGCACGGTAGTCATTTACCATCATCGACAGCGCATATAGAATTCAACCACGAGATTTGGAAGATCTCTAAGAGTAAATCTCATTTTTGAAAATTATTTGGCTAAATGAAACTCAAAGCGGCCATAACAGAGTCGCGAAGTTTCAACTCCGACGATTGGCTTGCAACTGGAGGATGGCAACGCATGGCTTAGGATCTCTGGGTTGGGGTTTCAGGTACGATGAGTCTAGCTATCGTCAACGTCGGCCAATGAGATACAAAGAGAGAGAAAGAGATGAGGAGAAAGAGAGAGACTGAGACGGGGGTCGAGATTTTCTGGGTTGGGGTTTTCATAATCACAGGGCTTGTAAGTACAAGCTTGAACCACTGTGTGTGGAGGGGTAATGGGGATAGGGACGGGTGCAGGTTAGGATGGTGAGTGGTTGGGTAGTGAGAAAGACGAGAGAAACAGGAAAAAGAAAAGGAAAAAAAAAATAATGTTTTTAATTTTTAATAATGATTTTTTATTTTTAATTAAAATTATGATTTGAACTAATAATATATCAATACGTGATATTTTTAAAATAAATAAACAGATCAATTAAGTTAGAGACTACGGACTTAGAAAACATGTAACCTTAGAATTATTACTACTAATTTTTTAAGTTAGAGACTAATCTACATCAATTTTAAATTTTTAAAGATTTTGCCATAATTATCCCAATAAATAACTAACATAATAATTGTTAATCAAAGCCGTGTGTTGCACACTTGCACATAGCTCTTATCTTTCTAGAGGTTGAATTTTCAGTTTGGACAATGCTCTGCTTTCTATTGTTATTGCTGAATCTTTTTTCTTAATAAAGCTATTATATTTTTTAAAAAACACATAATAATAATAATAATAATAATAATAATAATAATAATAATTAAGGTAAATAATTTTTATTGATGAGGAATTCATGAGTATTTTAATTTTAATTTTTAATAGCTTTATATTTTTTCTGAATTAATCAAGAGATTTATTAAATAATAAACTCGCTCAAAATAATAGAACACACTTCAGAGGAACAATCCTCCAACTGAAGCACGTACACAACCTGTAGAGAAACAAGAGTTTCTTGCCAAACAATGAGCCAACTTGTTTGCAGATCGTTTAATAAACATAACTCAACAAAAAATAAAACCAAAAGTAAATTCCAAACATCTTGAACAATAAGATCAAGTTGGGAGGCCATTTACTTTGGACTGCTTGGACACATACCAAACTATCCGTTTCTAACCACACTGTCTCAAGGATGAGTCGCAATCTAACTCAAGGCGTCTTTGATGTTTATGAACTCAGCAATTTTAAATTGTCGCAATAGCTCTATTAAATGAAAGGGAACATGCGCATATGTGATACTGAAGCCCCTAAATATTAAATTGTACACATTATTTTATTGAAATAGTCGAAATGATTTTTCTGGTTTCTTCCATAACACAAGTTAACAGAACAAAAATTAAATATATACGTGTAAAGAGACAAGAGTATATATTCAATGCAATTTGTAAATATACAAATCTTCTAGTCAATTATTTTAACCAAAGTTTGGCGTGAGTGCCCCCACCGTTAACACAATTTATATATATATATATATCATTGTTTATATATAGAATAAAATAATTAAGTTGAAAATATAATTAGTGCTCCTCGATTCTTCTTCTTATCTACCTAATTTTATTTACTATATAAGATCTTTTCAGATCTATTTTTAACCTACTGTGAGCTCTGAGTTGATAATGAAGAATAATGAGTAATAATTAATTGTTCATTACCCAATCTAATTGTAGAATAATACTCCATCAAAGACAAAAATGAATGATCCCTTCTCCTTCTAGATATATATACATTATTGTTAATGCACGTGGAATATTGTAACTACAACACCTTGCGAAAAAAAAAAACTATTACTCTCTAATTCGATCTATTTGACATTTTCTTTGAGATTTTTACACCTGATGCCACATTTCATTATTTTTTTACTTTTTTGTCATTACACGGTTTATTAAACTTTTATACCTTTTACATTTTTCAATTTTAGTTTTCAAAAAGTTTCATAATTACAAAACTACCTTTACCATGTATATGTCATCTTCTCTTCACACGTTCACGCACGCCACCTCATAACTCTATTTTTCCTTCTTTTTTTTGAATTTTTTTTTTCCTCTGCTTCTTTTCGTCTTCAACAGTTGCTTCCCACGATCACCATTTTCAAGCCCTAACCCATTTCTTCTTCCCACGATCACCTTCTCCAAGCCCTCACCCACGTTTTCCTCAACCTACATTGTCATCCTCCCCTATTTTTTTTTCTATATAGGCAACCACTAGAAGTGGTTCGAAATCCCCATCTCCGGCCAAGAAACACCCTAAAAAATCTAAGAAACCTCCAATTGTTTCTTCCAAAGTCGAAGCTAAGATGGGGTTAAAAAAAATTGCTAAGAAATTAGTGGGTGATGTTCCAGAGACATCGGACACTAAGAAAAGAGCCCTTCCAGTTAAGGTCGACGCTCCTAAGCCTAAGAGAGCTAAAATTTCCAAGTCTGCACGCGATGTAAGTTTCTTTATGTTGTTTTTCAATTTTTCTTTAGTTTTTTTCTGGTTGTTCTTTATGTATTTCTGTCATGTATTGTGGTTGATGTTGTTTTCTTGTTTTTATTCAGTTGTTGTTTGGTTGTTTTTAAATTACACAGTTCAATTCGTATTGTGTTACAGTTATTTACTGCAATTTTCCCATTGGTTGTTTATATGTTTATTGTGAGTTTTTTTTTCGGTTGTTTACCACAATATTAGTATTGAGAAGCATTTTAGTCATTTCATTTTCAACAAGATGTTACAGTGTTGTTAATACTTTAGTTATTTATATGTTTATTGTGAGTTTTTTTTCGGTTGTTTATCACAATATTATTATCGAGAAACATTTTAGAAATTTCATTTTTAACTAGCTTTTACAGTGTTGTTAATACTTTTAGTTGTTAATCTGTTTATTGTTAGTTTTGTTTTGGTTGTTTATCATTATAAAATTTTTACTTTTTACAAACAACTACAGTGTTTTGGTTGATTTTCAGATCTCCTTCTATTCGGTTCTTCACCTCTGATCGCGATTTCTTTTTTCAATGATTGTTGTTTTTGAGTTTTTTTTGTACATCAATGGAGGTTGGCTGTTTTTTTTTTCTTTCCGTTTTTGTATTTGGATTTTCGGGATTCAACTTGTCTTCCTATAAGATCTACATTTTTTTAGATTTTGATTTTGCTGGTTTTGGAAAAAAAATGGTTGAGAATGGGTTGTTGGGGTTGGATGGCTGGGTCACGAAGAAGGATCGGCTGCTGGGTTGAGAATGGAGGTTTTCGTTTTCTCTGCCGGTATTTTTGTAATTACCAACTTTTTAGTGTTCACTTTTGTTTATTTCCTTATTTGGGGTCATAATTGTAAATTTCATCTATTTTTGGTTTATTATAGAAAAAATCTCATTTTCTTTTAGTACTTCTAATGTAAATATTTGTTTTGGAAAACCGTCGTATATAGTATAAGACACGATTTAAAATTATTGTTTATACTCTGTTATAGGCAACGGTTTTAAACCGTCAAAAAATCTATATTTGCGACGATTTTTAATTGTCGTTTATTTTACTAATTTTGTGACAATCGTAGAGACAACAGTGATAAAAATTGATATAAATACTTTAAACGACTGCTTAAAATTGTTAGGAGAAACTATTTTTGTAGTAATATGTATTTGACTACTAGGATCACATATGGAGGTTTCTTGATCCCTATTGAATATTCCCTAAAATGAAGTGATCCACCGAGTTCATCAGAAGAAAAGAAGCACAACATGGGCTTGGTGTCCAAAATATTTCAATCAACCTTATCCCACTTCACCAATACATATTTGCTGCCATTATAGTAATATTTAGCCAATTAACACTTACATGTTTGGTAGGAGGAGAAGCATGAGACAGTGGCGGACTCAAAAAAATTTTGTCAGTGGGAGCAAAAGGTTTAAGAAAAATATATAATACATTCTTTTAAAATGATATTAGGTATACTTGGTATGTGTTTCGGCATTTAAAAAGATTTTTTATTTTATTTTTTTCATAGTCGTGTAGACTATATATATATATAAAATCACTTATAAGTTTTCAAAAAATTGTGAATTATTTTCAGTAGCAAAAAATAAGGTTCAACCAATTTTTTACTACGCATATAAGAAAAATAGTCATGTGTACAACAATATATATATATTTTTTATTTTGGGCATTGTAAAATACTCAACTTTTTTTTAAATTTTACAAATAATGTTAAATAACTATTATATACACATTCACGAAAAAAATAGATTTAAAAAACTTCTTTTGAATATCGAAATAGATAAATATTCTATCAAAATGTGCACTTAAAGAGGTTTACGATAGATTTACCCAAAATTTAAAATTTATCATATAACTTATTTTAATGCATGCATGAAACCATGGTCAATGTTCAAATTTTTTACACTTCAATTTTTTTTTAGAAAAAGAATCCAAATAAATGTGAAATAATATTTATTAAAATTCTTAATATCTTAAAGATAAAAAAAAAATACTACACCAAATTTTTATATGTATAATAGAAAGTGTTGTAACGTTCCCGCTTCAAGCCTTCATTAGGTCCTTACACTCACAGAATGAATGGCTCTTATACACGAGTACGTCACTCTGGCTACTTCCTGGATTGATGACTGACCCTACAGACCAACACGAGTGTTTCCAGCGTGCTTTGTCCTCACTCGCACGCTTCCTGAGAAAACTTCCTAGGAGGTCACCCATCCTAAAATTGCCCCAAGTCAAGCACGCTTAACTGTGGAGTTCTTTCGTGATGGGCTACCGAAAAACAAGATGCACCTTGTTGATATAGGTAGTACCAATCAATCCATTTAAGCACTTTTCAACTGTGTAGTCCCATACCTACACAGTCTTAGAATCATCCCACTTGACCTTCCCCAGGCGGTGTGGAATTGCACAGCTTACCCGGTGTTTCCCCTTATGGATCACGGTGTCATAATCACCCCCACTTACGGGGTCCGACGTTCTCGTCGACCACACTTCCGGCTGGGTCAAGGCTCTGATACCATTTGTAATGTCCCCGCTTCAAGCCTCCATTAGGTCCTTACACCCACAGAATGAATGGCTCTTATACACGAGTACGTCACTTTGGCTGCTTCTTGGATTGATGACTGACCCTACAGACCAACACGAGTGTTTGCAGCGTGCTTTCTCCTCACTCGCACGCTTCCTAGGAAAATTTCCCAGGAGGTCACCCATCCTAAAATTGCCCCAGGTCAAGCACGCTTAACTGTGGAGTTCTTTTGTGATGGGCTACCGGAAAACAAGATGCACCTTGTTGATATAGGTAGTACCAATCAATCCATTTAAGCCATTTTTAACTGTGTAGTCCCATACCTACACAGTCTTAGAATCATCCCACTTGACTTTCCCCAGGCGGTGTGGGATTGCACAGCTTACCCGGTGTTTCCCCTTACGGATCACGGGACTTCTGACTGTCACAACCGTATACGACATAATATAATCTATGTCTAGTACAAATTTCTATAAATATTTGCATTATTTAAGTATTTTCATTTTAATTTTTTATGATGGTATTCATTATAGTATTTTAGTAAAATTTATGTACTTTTTATTTTTTTTAATATTTTATAGTGCAAAAAATAAAGTAAATAATTTATTACTTTTGTCCTTATTTCTTTTTACCCACGTGAAAAATGTTGTTCAAAATCTAAAATTGACAATGTAAACTATTCATATTTTTTTTTTTGAAAAGTTTCATAAAATTTAGTGTAATGACCCTGTTATAAATAATAGTTTGGATTAAAATACCCAAATTATATCAATTAAAAAATATCATGTACCACATAAAATTGAGGGGTCAATCGACCCCTTGCCCCTTCATAGGTCCCCTAAAAAAATATAATGAATGGAGATGATGACAAATCTCAAGGGATTAAAAGAGAGAAAGGAAAAGTGAAAAAATAATAAAATTATTCACACCTCTCATTAAGAATTCTTCCATCTTCAATTATTATAAATTATGAAAAATACACACCTTCAACAAATATTATTAAAATATAATTATAAGAATAACATAATAATTTCATAAATAAATAATTATCTATGCTTTCATTATTCTATCTCTCCTACCAAACAAATTAGAAGTGTTATTTTTTTTTTCTTTCTTTGTCTTATATTCTCCGTCCTTTATTAAGACTACATCATCTATATTCTCCTTCCATTTCACCAAAATAAGAGATGACTTAAATAAAATCATAATTACCTAATAAATTGAGTTTGCATGTCGGTCTCAAGCTCAATGAGGAAATGATTAGCAATTGTTTTTCTTTTATTTAAAGAAATACCCTGAATAAGAAGAAGAAAAAGAAAAGAGTAAGGTGGATAGGTGTATTTGTTTTATAATACAACTTGAGTAATTAAACAATTTCTTTTTTTAGTGGATAGAAATGTGAAGACAACTGGCACAATCTATTTGCAATATTTTATCTTCAATACACTGTTCATAAACGTTGCTTCTAATTTATTATGTATTTTTCTTGTCAATAATTAAAGCAATATAGATAGGTGTTTACTTAACTGCTATAACACGATTGTTATGATGTCCCATATATAAGGTCCACATCTTTATTTCAATACTAAAAATCGTAGTTAAGAGCTTTTAAAGTGTTAAAATCCCAAGATTAGGAGTTAGGACCACCCAATATCTATTTTCCCTTTTGGTTGAATAGTGCATCTTAGGTGATTTTAATACAACTGATTTGGATTGTGGACCCAGTATGTATGGTTTTGATGAAAATGACGCTATTACAGAAGATCATTCATACTCATATATCATATATATATATATATATATATATATATATTTATATAGGGATCGTCGAAATCTCTGGCTACTGTAGTACGCAATCTGTACAATATCACTATTGGACAAATAAGTGACCTTGGATTATAAGGTGGCCTGCTTTGATTTCATCTATCTACTATATTTGGTTTTATATTTTATCCCACATATCATTAATCATTCAAATCACTTCACTTATTTGGGCCTAATTTAATCTTTTACTACGACATGTGTGATTTCTTGAGGCCTGAGCTTGTTCGATAATATGAGAAACCAAAAGAAAGATTCTAAAAGAATGACTCATTTTGTGACAAGCCCTCTAGTCTCTAGAGAGTAGTGTTATCACAGTTTAGACAAGATGGAACTTCACGAGTCTCTTCATGCAATACTACTCTTTCTCTCTCTCTCTCTGTCCATTTGAAATTGTCAAAAGCTATTTTCAGATTACTTTATCTGATTATTTTCCCCGTATTTGGATTTTTGTATTAAATGTTGATATGAGTTTAATATCTTAGATAGAAATCCAATTGGTAAGAAGAAGACTAAATATCTACAGATAAGGACAAGTGATACTCAACTTGTTATATGTGGCCTAGTTTAGGCCCATATAGATATGCTGACGAATATACACTAATTGGTGGCACAGGAAAGAAAGGCAGAATAGAAAAGGCCTTTATTGGTCCTAATTTGGCCCAACTTCTGTGACAAACTTACTGTATATAATTCAGCTGTTGGAATACTGGAATATGTTTGTGGCTCAAAATTAGCTGGATCAAATGAAAAAGTAAAGGTTTAAATTTAAAGCCATCTATAAAGGACCTGAGCCCTGATTTTTCTCTTTTTAGGAAATGAATTAAGCAAGCAAATATGGACTATTAATATTGGTCACATGTGAGTCCAACAAAAAATAGATGCAGAGGACAAACTAGTCCTAGAGACTAGAGTGGTACTATTTTAACTTTCTGTAATTACATAGCATGAAATATCTTTTTCTAGACACACATGTTTTTGGACATGATTTATAGAAAGATTAATTTGTAATATTCGAGTTATTAACTGAGCTTCAGCGAAGTTTGTAGGTTAACATTTTAAGGTACTAAAGAAGATTCAGCTGGTAACTGAATTAAAGGCAGTTGAAAGATTTGCAAAGTTGTATTGTTTAATGAAAATATCCCATAACTCATATTGTCAAGCAATTCCATCTCCACTCTCAAGTGGCTTTTAGTATCCACCGATTGAATTGCATTGCATTCTGAAACAAAGGACATTGATAATGCTTCATTTTCAGGTGTCAGGCAGAAAAGACCAACTTTTCTCAGAATCTTATTAAAATGGCATCATTTTAGGGGCGCTTACTAAATAATAAATATTGAAATCAGAAAAGCATGCATAGTCTGGTTTTCAGAACCTATCATACCCTAAAATACTAAGGATATGATCAAATTTAGCAAAGTAGTGACAAAATGACTAATTAACCAGGAAGGCATATGGGCTACACAAATTAATAAATTCTTTATTTAGTTCTTTTGTATTAATTTGGTTGTGGGGCAGTGTGATTTCTTGGGTTACCGGATCAAGTAGTAACCCCACAGCATAACAAGAAACTAGTAACCCCACATGATTGTTGTCCTTATGACTGTCATTATCACAGTGTCTTGGTTACAAAGCAGTTAGCTTAAGTTCAGATACTTGGATTAGAAAAATATTGACCAAGGAGAAGGAGTACTTGATAAGTTCTAGATTTCTGAATATAAAATGAAAGAAACAGATTACGTTTTCATCATCAGCATCTTTTACACCAAAACACAGAACTTTTCTACAAACATATTATTTCTTCCTTAAAATCTTACATAATATCAGAAAATATTGCCTTTTCTTTCTTGACTGTGCATTACAAACAAACCCCCACTAGTTTTCTGGAGCTGAAAACTGAACCTTGTAAAAATAAAAAAGAACATCCTCTCATTATACATTATAAGGAGCAAAGAAATTAACTTATAATTCTACAACAAAGCAAGTACTAAGGAGTAGAGACTCAAAATTCCTAAAACCCCTCCAACCAAAATCCTAAAACAACACCACAAAGACTTAGAAAGGTTGTTGCATAGTCACAACTAAGGGACTTGTGACTTTGTGAATTCCATCAGACCAAACTATAGAGCCACTCTTCACATCTGAGCTTCCTGCTGAAAGCTTCACTGCCGTGGCTTCAACTCTAACAAGGAAGTTCAACTTCTGACCAACCCTCCTAAACACAAGCTTATCTGGCTGCACTGTAACCAGAGTGCCACTCGGCGGTCTGACCGTGACACGGTAGACTGAGTTAGGCTCGCCCACGTTGGTCACAGTCCGAATGAAATGAGTTGACATCTTGTGCTTCCCATATTGCTGAAACACTACAGCTAAGGAAGGGTAATTGAGGTTCCCAGCATGGCCTGCCTTCTTAGCCCCTCTACAATCCGCATTTTTCCTAGTGATTACTTGAATGTTCTTAGTGGTGTAATTGGAATTGCATAAGAAATCTATGTAATCATAAGATGTTATGTCGTAAACCAATCCAGGATCCATTGCCTTTTCCGGGTGAACGTGGCCCGACCCGAATTCTAAAACCGTTGAGCTATTCCCTGTTGATTCATCCAACATGGTCTCTCCCCTGTTGTCCACTGTATAAGCAGTAGTCATTAGAGCTGACCTTATAGCCGCTGGGCTCCAATCAGGGTGAGCAGCCTTAAGCAATGCGGCCAGGCCAGAGACATGTGGGCACGCCATTGAAGTCCCTGAAAGTATGTTGAACTCTGTTCTCCGCTTATCAGAAGTAATACCCGATGGACCAACTCGATCGGGCCAAGCCGCGAGAATGTTAACCCCAGGTGCTATCACATCTGGTTTTAGAATCTCCGGCGACTCAGGGTTGGGCCCACGAGCAGAGAATGACGCAACCACCGGCGCAGGCCTCACTCCTAGCTTAGTTCCTTTAAATATAATTGTGGCAGTGGGTGGAGATTGTGACTTTGATGATGAGGTAATGTACTTGCGAATCTCGTCACCGGCTGAAGCACCGACTGAAGTGGCAGGCAACACGTGGCAATCTGCGACTAACCCTTCCCCATCGGATACAACATTAGCAAGAATCATTCCGATTCCGCCTGATTTTTGAACTACTTCCCCTTTGGCAGCTCTGGAATTGATTCCCCTATCGCAGAGTACTATCTTTCCCTTTACCAATTTGGGGTCCAAAGAACCTTCCAAGCATAAAGAAGAAGAGTACCCATCACCACCTACGTTTCCGGCATACAATAATGGGTACATTTTACCCGGTGTAAGACCCGGCCCACCATACACACTCACACCAGGAATCGTTCTACCATTACCGAGCTTAACGTCCGCCGGAAAATCTCTGTCCATCGTACCAGCACCGACAGTGGTAACCCAGGGGGCGACATTTGTGACGGTGAGTCCACCGGGGCCGCCATTACCGGCAGAAGCTGAGACGAAGACGCCAGCGTCAGCGGCTCCGAAAGCCCCCATGGCAATGGAGTCGAGGTAGTAAGGAACGACGACACCGCCGACACTGAGGGAGATGACGTCAACACCATCTGCGACGGCGGCGTCGAATGCAGCCAGAATATCAGAGTCGTAGCAGCCGGCGTTCCAGCAGACCTTGTAGGTTGCTAGGCGAGCTTTGGGAGCCATGCCGGCGGCGACTCCACGAGCATACCCAAGGGTTGAGGCAGGGAAAACATACCTTCCGGCGGCGATTGAGGCGGTGTGTGTTCCATGGCCATCGGAGTCTCTAGGTGAGCGTAACTCTGTGGTGTCGTTCATTTTACCATTAGTGGACTCGTAACCGTCGCAGAAGTATCTCGCTCCGATGAGCTTGCGGTTACAAGAAGTCGCCGGAAAGTCCTTCCCTGCGATGCACTGGCCTTTCCACTTGGAAGGAACTGGACCCAGGTCACGGTCGTTGAAGCTCTTCCTCTCAGGCCAGATTCCTGTGTCTATAACCCCAATCACAAGGTCAGACCCAAAGTCAGACTCTTTCAGAAGTCCAGCACTGCCGGTGGTCTTCAAGCCGAGAAACTCAGGGGAGCGCGTGGTTTGCACGTACCGTACCTGTTCGGGAATAACGGCAAGGACATGGGGAAGTGATTCAAGCTTAGAAGCCTCGGAAGGTGAAAGCTTTGCAGAGAAGCCATGAAAGACGTTCTCGTAAGTGTGTATGACAGCATTGTCAAAAGTCGAGGTCTTTTCACTAGAAGAAGAGGCAAGAGTGGCCAGAGAAGACTCGTACCAGTTCTTGTGGGTTGGGAAAATAGAAGGCTTGGCCTGTCTTTGGACTTGAACTATGAAGGTTTTCCTATCAGTAGTAGTAGAAGAAGAAGCTAAGACTAGTGAGCTAATGAGACAGAGAGAACAAAGGAAAGAAAGAGAAGAAGAAGCCATTGTTGAAGAAGAAGAAGAAGAAGAAGTGTGAGAGAGCTAGATTTGCTCTGCTACTGAAGAGTGAGGCAATAACACCCTTTAAAAAGAAATGGAAAAGAAAAAAAGAAAGAGGAAATTTATGAAAATCAGTAATGGAGGTATAGAAGTAGAGAACTGTAGAGAAGAAGAAGAGGAGGGAAAGGATTTTAATGTATGTATTACATTTCGGAGACTGTAACGTGGGGAAGGCTAGAAGTTATTTATGAGTGGTATAATGGGGGTTGGTTATTAGCACTAGCAGAAAGAGGGTTTTTATATGACCACAGGATTAGATTTCAAAAAAAAAAACAGTAAAGAAAAAACAGAATCATTCTTTCGTTTGCACTTTTGCCAAAATTTTCAAAAACTTTGAAATGGGCAGAGTTGTGAGTTGTGACTCTGAGTTTTGTTTGTAATGTCATTCTTATATAAGTCTTATATATATTAATTATTATTTTTCTTCTCTATATCTTATGCCCTGGTGTTTTTCTTTTTATTATTAGTAGGATAGGATGGAATGTTTGTGCTTTCACTTTCTTTTAATTTTCTCAAAAGCTGAATCCATTTTCTTTTCTAATTAAATTAATATTAATAATCATCCCTTGATTTCAAACTTGTTAAGTATTATTAATATAGTATTGTATTTATTTGTGGGTTTAGCGTAAAATTACTATACCCTACTAAATGGAAAGTCATGTCTTATTAGTAGGAATAGGATAAAGAAAATTAACACCCATACGTTGCTTTTGGTTTGGCCGAAAGAGTGAGATGTGAGAAGACCAATTGGGCAATCCCTTTTCAAAAGAAGAAAAGAACAATTGGGTAAGCAATTCTAAATAATAACATAACACACTATTTTTTTTAATAAAATTACTTTTTTACGTTTATTTTTTTTTTTTCACATTTTTACGGATTTTCATAAAATATAAAAAGAAAACTATACAAAAGTAACATAAAAATAACATCTAAATAATATCAAAACAATAACAAACAATAACATATAGATAACAAAAAATCAACAATAAATTAAAAAGAGTGTAACATAAAAAAATCGTTTTTTCTGTAAATAAAATTAAAAAAAAATCGTAAAAATATTTAAAATTTCACGAAATCATATTTTTATAATTTTTTTTTATTATTTTTGTGTATTTATGAAATAATCTCATAATAATATCATAAGAATTATTATATAATATGAAGATACACAACACAACACCGATGTGAGCTTGTAATTATTTAACGGTTTTTCATATTGTTATTTAAAATTAAAAAGTGCGAATCCCTATTGAAAGACACTAATAAAAATATGATACCCCTTGTGCTTTTGACACTTCAACTTCAGTATATATAGGTTGTTTATAAGTGTTGTTATTGAAAAATAATTATAATCAAGTCCTATAATATGAAATGTGCATTTTAATAAAAAACAACAACAACAAATAACTACTACTTACGTGTATATGTAAGATATTGAAAATAATTTGGTTTTGCTCTCTCGTTCTCTCTCTTTAGTTTTTATTATTAATTAATAGTGGCAGGTAGCAACTTCCCTTCCTTGCAGGTAATAGTGCACTTGCCCAAATGCAACATATATGGAAATCAACTAATGCATATATAGCATTATCATGTAAACATAGCAACAGTACTGATAGCACTACATACTTCCAAATGAATATATATTTAATTAATATTTCAAATATTCGAGTGAAAATCAAAGTAGTATATGCTAAAAGTAGAATTGTTTTGGAATCAAACCTCTCTACCTTACCCCAGCTCACTTTTGAATTTCATATTATATCCTATAATATATATGATAGAAAAACTCTTTTTTTTTTTTTGTTGAGAAAAACAGCACCTCCTAAAGAGCAAATAACTCTAAAAGAGGAGACCATATATTGATCAACATGGCTCTGCTAAAACAATGTTCTGAATAAATCTGAATTGACTGCAGGCCACCACACTTGCTAGAAGCAAAGCCAACTTAGAGAAACTCTTTGTTGCTGCTTCACTAATTTGTTAAGATTTTATATAAATGGTATCATGACAGATATATCAGTTTTTGATATATTTTAAATAATTTACAATATTAAAATTAAGGGTAAAAGAAATTAATTATATACATACAAGATTTAGGAGCAAATTAATAAAAAACAACCACCCTAATTATTTAAAATCTAATTTTGTGAAATAATTTTGATCACAACACGATAGATTTCGTGAGTTGGACACAATAAAAATTTATGCAGATTGTGTTTCTGTCTACATTTTATTAATTTTTATCAATCTTCTAAAATAAATTTAAGAACTCGATCATGTAATCAACATGAATGGCATGATAACAAAAGGGAAATTTGAAATTGCATGCTTATAATATATTAAAATTTGTTTCCTAAATTCATAATTAATAAAATTGGTCAAATATGACCACATTATTATTTTCCCACAAATACCCCTTCCATCTAAAATCAAAAGACTTAGTTCTCTCTCTCCCTCTCGCACGGTACACCCACACACCACATCGGTTTCACCTCCGACGACGACGGACGGCCACCCACCGCCATCGATAGCACCGCACGATGACGGACGACCACCCACCGCCACCACCACCGTTATCGGACCACTCCGATCGAGACCCGGACTGTATCGCACAAAACCATTTTTTCTGGGTTTTTTCTGGTTTATCTCTCTCTCTCTGAAAACGCAAAAAAAAAAAAAAATTGCTCCAGGTCCGATGGTCGGACCATGGGTCCGATTGGTCGGACCCCATCGGACCCATGGTCGAGACCATCGAACTGGAGCAATTTTTTCTCTACGAAAACGCAAAAAAAAAAAAAAAAAAAAAAAATTGTCCCAGTCCGATGGTCGGACCATGGGTCCGATTGGTCGGACCCCATCGGACCCATGGTCCGACCATCGGACTCGGGACAATTTTTTTTTTTTTTTTTTTTTTTTGCGTTTTCAGAGAGAAAAATTGCTCCAGGTCCGATGGTCGGACCATGGGTCCGATGGGGTCCGACCATCGGACCTAGAGCAATTTTTTTTTTTTTTTGCGTTTTCAGAGAGAGAGAGATAAACCAGAAAAAACCCAGAAAAAATGGTTTTGTGCGATACAGTCCGGGTCTCGATCGGAGTGGTCCGATAACGGTGGTGGTGGTGGTGGGTGGTCGTCCGTCATCGTGCGGTGCTATCGATGGCGGTGGGTGGTCGTCCGTCGTCGTCGGAGATGAAACCGATGTGGTGTGTGGGTGTACCGTGCGAGAGGGAGAGAGAGAACTAAGTCTTTTGATTTTAGTTTTTTAAATGGGAGGGGTATTTGTGGGAAAATAATAATGTGGTCATATTTGACCAATTTTATTAATTATGAATTTAGGAAACAAATTTTAATATATTATAAGCATGCAATTTCAAATTTCCCTAACAAAAACAGTAATTTAGTTTATAATACACCAACATAACCCAAAATTTTGCAGGTTAGATCGATATGACATGAAACTTATGCAAGACGTATTTGTGCATGTCAGTGTTTAATAATTTTTTTGTATCACGAATCGTATTGATATTAGTAGGTAAGTAAATCTTGAAGTCTCAACACGAGAGGTATAAACACCAACTGACACCCCTAATATAAGTTATAACTAGAACATATTTGAATTTTGCCAAAACATATTGCTACTCATACGTACCCCAAAGAAACTATATCTATGTTTATACGCTTGTTTACTAAATCGCTATATATAAATATAGTTCTATTCTTACTTTCCTTTTGTAAAAACAATTTTCTTTTTCATTCATCACTTCTATTTATCTATATATTTGGTCCGTGACACCAAAATGGACGGTGGAATAAAAATATATATTATTTTTGTTGGATTTTGGGATTATATTTTTTTTATATAAAAAATAAAATTTCTTATTAATAAAATATATAAAGATCATATTTCGATGTCTTTTGGGTTTTGTGTCGGGGAGTTGTCATTATTTAGGCTGAATTTCTTACTTATACTTTGCCAATGTATTTCACAGGCTTTATATAGACTAGCTGACTCATCTCTCTATTACATTATTATACATTCACATATGTACAAGTTTTATATGTTATTTGTGGTTAAGATAAAGAAACCATATAAAAAACAGTGAAAAATAACATAAGGATTTTTCTTGTGCAGTGGGGGAGCTTGAGAAGTAAAAAAAATCAAATAAATGTAGCCAATAAAAAGATCTCACCAAATACTATACCTGTAATATATTTGAGCGGGAATAGTTTGAGATTAGCAAGAGAGTAATTTTTTTTTTATTATTTTTAATAAAATCACACAATATAGCTTTTTTTTTTCTAATTACCAAAAATGAATCTTTGGTTATGATTTAGTAACTATTAAGTGTATTATAAATACTACAAATTATTCACACATGAGCTATGTGGAACAACACACAATTTATTTTTATATATAAAATTACCACATTTAATCATTCTTGGTTTATTTATTAAAATCAAATTAATAATTACTAAGAACAAATTATTGAATGTTATTGGGAAAATATTTGATTTTGATCAAATTATTATTGTGAAAATATTAATCAACCAATTCCAACAAAATAAAAAATTATTTATGTTTTTTTTTTTCTAAATATTATAGATATGTAGCACTGCATGCTTCTGCAATCATTTAAATAATAAAAACTACTTAAATTTTAGCATATATATATGCCGCTCACTAGGAAACTGCAAAATGCATCTAAATTAATATTATGGCAACTAATTATATTCTTAAAAATTTAATAAAGCAGAAAAATTGTCTAACTTGGACTTTTTTTGCAACCGTCTAAATTTGTCATTCTTCATCATTCTAGCACTGAAGTGACATTCGTTATATTCTATTATAATGGTATATATATATCGAATCTATATATTATTATTAAATATAAGAGTAGCAAAATAAATATTAAATATATAGAGATAGACAAAGGAACAACATATACATATATTATTAGTTTGCTTTCTCCTAGTACGTGCTGAGTGGGAAAATTATTATGCTTTTGTTTTGTTGGTGAGGGGAGAGGGTGACGATTGGGAGTGGGGCATATCAATTGCTTCACCGATTTATATACTACTGATGTTAATCTTATATGCATGATGTCAGAACATATGATTAATTATAGATCATATTTCAAAGTAATTTGATCATTTGTGCCGATTAATAATTATTAAGTATCAATATTATTGTCACTACTCTTGTAATGTGCATAATAATATAATGCTAATTATTAAGTAGAATTCAAGCAAAAGAATCTTAAATTTATGTACTAAAACACCAGAATATATTGTATTGTAGCATATTATATACTAGTAGCATAGAATCCCAACCTTTGTTTAAATAGTCGTATTGTACAAATTAAATAAGCTTGTGACTTTTATATCTAGTTATATATTCACAAAATTAAGTTTAAATTTAAGATAATAGAACCCAACATGCAAATGTACTACTTGATATTTGCGCATGGCTATAATATATATATGACAGTTGTTTTCTTTCATTTTTATCATCATTATTATTTGGAAGGGAAAAAATAAATGTTGGCAGTGGGCCATATTTATTCCCTAGAACCAAACACTAGTACTGATGATATATATTATACATTTTATAAATGTAACGCCTCATCATGAATTTCATTTGATTTTACTGGGCTACGAAATCGACCATGTAATTAAAGAATTGGTCTTATTAATTAGATATATATGTACAGTTTCATACAACACTTTCAAATATCAAACCAAAAAGACAATGGAAAGTTTGAAGGTGCGGGGACCCAAAATTATAAGTATAAGGACATTAACTGAGATTGTCCTTTTCCAGCCTAAATTGAATTACAAATTAAGTGGACCATT